>NC_081182.1:127454448-127691444 GCF_029867415.1 Vicia villosa | reverse complement strand
TGCACAAACAATGAGGCCGAATATGAAGCTTGCATCATGGGTCTCGAAGAAGCCATGGATCTAAGAATCAAACACTTGGATGTATATGGAGATTCTGCTTTGGTCATCAATCAAATCAAAGGAGAATGGGAAACACGCCAACCAGGGCTAATTCCTTACAAAGACTACGCGAGAAGATTGTTACCATTCTTCGACAGGGTAGATTTTCATCACATTCCTCATGAAGAAAACAATTTGGCTGATGCATTAGCCACACTCTCTTCCATGATTAGGATAAATCATTGGAATGACGTTCCTCGGATCGATGTTATGCGCCTGGATAGGCCCGCTCATGTTTTCACAGTAGAAGCAATCATCGACGACAAACCGTGGTATCACGACATCAAGAACTTTCTTCAAAAGCAAGAGTACCCTCTTGGGGCATCAAAGAAAGATAGAAAGACTTTGAGAAAGTTAGCTTGTAGATTCTTCTTGAATGAAGATGTTCTGTACAAGAGAAACTTCGACATGGTTCTGCTCAGATGCGTTGACAGAAAAGAAGCAGAAATACTCATGAGAGAAATACATGAAGGTTCCTTTGGTACTCACACCAATGGACATACCATGACAAGGAAAATACTGAGAGCAGGATATTATTGGCTGACGATGGAGTCAGATTGCTACCAGTACGCAAAGAGGTGTCACAAATGCCAGATCTACGCCGATAGAATTCATGTGCCACCATCTCTTCTCAACATACTCTCTTCCCCTTGGCCTTTCTCTATGTGGGGAATCGACATGATTGGAATGATCGAACCAAAAGCGTCCAACGGACATCGCTTCATCTTGGTAGCCATAGACTATTTCACCAAATGGGTTGAAGCAGCTTCATATGCAAACGTTACAAGACAAGTTGTCGTCAGGTTTATCAAGAATCACATCATCTGTCGCTACGGCGTTCCTAGCAGGATAATCACTAACAATGGGTCAAATTTGAATAACAAAATGATGAAGGAGCTCTGTGAAGAATTCAAGATCGAACATCACAACTCATCTCCTTACAGACCAAAGATGAATGGAGCTGTAGAAGCAGCTAACAAAAACATCAAGAAAATCATTCAGAAGATGGTCATCACTTACAAAGATTGGCATGAAATGCTCCCGTATGCTCTTCATGGTTACCGTACATCAGTACGTACTTCGACTGGAGCAACTCCTTTCTCCCTTGTATATGGCATGGAGGCAGTCCTACCTATAGAGGTTGAGATTCCATCAATGAGAGTCTTGATGGAAGCAAAATTAACAGAAGCCGAGTGGTGTCAAAGCAGATTCGATGAATTGAACTTAATCGAAGAAAAGCGCATGACAACTTTATGCCACGGACAGCTATATCAACAAAGAATGAAGAAAGCTTTCGACAAAAAGGTTCGACCTCGCACAATCAAAGAAGGCGACCTTGTACTAAAAAAGATTCAATCTTTTCTCACAGATTCGAGAGGGAAATGGACTCCCAATTATGACGGCCCCTACGTGGTCAAGAGAGCTTTCTCAGGAGGAGCCTTAATACTCACGACTATGGATGAAGAAGAATTCACCCGTCCTGTGAACGTCGACGCAGTCAAGAAATACTTCGCCTAAATAAACAAAAGAACAGCTCGCTAAGTTGAAAACTCGCAAAGAGCGACTTAGGCAAAAAAGAGCGTCTCGGTGAATCGAAAACCCGAAAGGGCGATTCAGGCAAAAGTTAGAGACATAAAAAAAAATATAATAATCAATCCCGGTAAACTTAAAACCCGAAAGGGGTAGTTTAAGCAAAATTTAGGGATATATGGCAAGTAACTGTGTCCAGGACAAACTTGATCATTCAAAATCCATAGCGGAGTGTTCATCAGCAGTAGGTCATCTTCTACGAAGCACGAATACAGCGCAACTCAGAGTGGAAGCGAAAGATAACGGTCGTCACGTTTCATCGTAGCCCTTTTCCCGAAAAATTACCAATTTCCAACTTTGTAAATACTCCATGGAATCAAGCATTTGGCTGATTACCATTCCATATATAATAATTTGAGCCTTGTGCTTTTCCTTTGCAATCTAGTCTTATTCAGTTTCTTGAAATGCATTTTAAGTTTAAACAGTCATTCTCTTGAAACAAATGTTTTTCATAAAAATAAAATGAATTTACTTGCAAAAATAAAGGTGAAATTTCTTTCTAAGGTTTACAAACAATAGGAAGAATGCAAACAGTTGCTCCGAGAACGGTTGAGACTCCGGGAACCAAGATTTCCCCATGAGGTCGCTTTGCGAACATCTCCCGATGACGGATCTTTACTTCAATTCATATTACTCACTTCGGACAGCGGACAACTGATAACCAGGTATTCCCAACAGAGTTCGAATTACAAGAAGAGGACCTCTTATGATTCACAAGAATTCAAGTCGTATCATAGGATTTTACATCTGCGACAATTCCATTCACATTCACTTTACATTTTGTCATTGTCATAATATTCATGCATACATTACATCATAAATTGCATAGTCGAGTCAGGCTTTGATCATGTGAATGCCTAAGTCATTGAGGCATGAACTCAAGTTTCCCCTGCAAGTTCCGGAGAAACTTTTTTCTTCGAAACAACAGTTCATACACAAGGATCTCCCCAAGCAAGTCAATAGATGGTAGTCTCCCTCAAAGAGATAGTTTGTTCACTTTTGGAAATCCTCAGCCAGAATTCTCCTGTAGAGCGACATTCGACAGTCTTTTTCAGATAAGATAGTCTGCTTCACATTTTGGAATTCCCTACAGGTTTGGTATTTCCCCAGCAAGGTCAAGAGGTGCCACTTCTTGCCAAAGAAAAATTCAGAATCTCCCAGCGAGATTGACAAATGATTCCCCCCAGCAGAATCAGTGAATGGTAGTCTTCGTCCAGAAGATAGTTCATGATCCCCAGCGGAGTCAACAAATGGTAGTCGTTCCCCAAGGAAAGACAGTTTGTTTGTTAAATACTCAAGAGATCGACAAACGGCAGTTTCTTCAAACGGTTTGTCTGTTTCTGGGATGCTTAGTTCCCCACAGAATCGATGAATGGTAGTTTTCCTCTTAGGAAAACAGTTTATTGATTCCCCAGGCATCAGTTGACGAATGGCAGTTTTCACCCCGAAACCAGTTCGTCCGCCTTCAAACAAAGTCATTAGCCCCTCAAAAGAGCGCGGGCCCATGTGACAATCTTTCAAAGATGCCAAGTCAAAAGGGAAGATGGTGAAGTTTCTTTATTTACCGTCAAATGGTATCTTACCTCCAAGTGCTGGTAAGAAGTTTGATGAGGAAACAACCCTTCGAAGTTTCTTTATTTACCATCAAATGGTATCTTACCTCCAAGTGCTGGTAAGAAGTTTGATGAGGAAGCAACCCTTTGAAGTTTCTTTATTTACCATCAAATGGTATCTTACCTCCAAGTGCTGGTAAGAAGTTTGATGAGGAAACAAACCTTCGAAGTTTCTTTATTTACCATCAAATGGTATCTTACCTCCAAGTGCTGGTAAGAAGTTTGATGAGGAAACAACCCTTTGAAGTTTCTTTATTACCGTCAAATGGTATCTTACCTCCAAGTGCTGGTAAGAAGTTTGATGAGGAAACAAACCTTTGAAGTTTCTTTATTACCATCAAATGGTATCTCATCTCCAAGTGCTGATGAGAAGTTTGATGAGGAAACAAACCTTTGGAAATTTTCTCTTTATCTGAGATATTGTCCAAACACAACTGAGACCAGTTTCGAGATATGGACATCCGAAACAAGGAGAGGTTGTTTACCTTTTTCTAAAGTGTTAGCGCTTAGTTAAAGAAGATGGATTGCGCATCCTACATTGCCATCCATTCACCAGAATCCACATCAAGTATTTCTGCAGGAGTTTGTCTCCTCATCCCCCGCTAAGTGCGACAACGGGATCAAATCATGCAAAGATTTTATCATCTCAGGAGCGCCCAAAATTCGGGCATTCTTTGATATTTAAGTCTCTTTTACGCAGGAGAGATCGAGATCTCAATCTCTCTCCCTCCAGATAAAAGAAACTTAAATAGGGGCATCTGTCATACCCTAATTTTTGACCCCCCTGAGATGACATATCTTCAGGATTTTCATCAGGTCAAAACAAATACCCAGAGCAGTCATTTGTTCATCTGGCATTCAATCAAGGATGTCCAAAGACAAGAAAACTCAGGCAAAGGATCAATCAATAGAAGGATTAGTCTCTAATACAATCATAAGACTCAAGAGCTTCATTATTTCACCTATGATTGATTAGACACCCAGTCATCTAAGTACAGGATTACTCAGATCCACAGACTAGGGTTTTGAGCCTTATCAAGGACTAAAATCAGGGATCACCTTTGGGAAACCATAACAAGGCCTAGGAGATCATTCAAAGACATCAATCATCTTCAAATAACCCATATGACAAGATCCACTGAACATCACACCTCAATTCAAGGTCTACAGTCATCATTTTCATCTGGTCGACAATTAGGGTTTTTGACCTAATCCACCAAGATAATTGACTTTTAATCAGGGCATAAATCCAAAACTCAAGACATGATTCAAGATTCTCTACTACCTCAATATAATCCATTTACATCATTCATTTGAGGAAAAGATCTTGTTTCTACACAAAAGCCCAAAAATTCACTTTGTCAGGAAAAAGTCAACTGTGTGGAATCATCATTGACTTTTAAGGTTTTTGGTCAAAAAATGACTTTCAAAGATCAATATCATCAATATATGGATGTCAAAGTCATTTGACCAAAGAAATTCAAAGAAATTCATCAAGGAGCAAAAAGTCAGGAATTAGGGTTTTTGAGGGCATGGTGAGAACTCAAAATTTCACCTACACAACTCAAAAAACTTCCAACATGAAAGTTGTAGATCTTGCAAAATAAAACAACATCTTACAAAGGAACTTTTTTCAAAAGATCAACCATTTAAGGGTTTTGAAAATTTTGAAGTTTTAGGTCATAAACACTTAGAAAATTTTCTAAGTGTTTTAACCTAGTTTTCATCCAACTTTGGGCTCATTTTTCACAAATTTCCCAAATGATTCTGAAGAAGACATAAACTAATGATTTGAAGTAGATTTTTAGGGCTTTCCAAATTGTGTTCAACCTTCTCCACATTCAATTTGAGCTAAGAGTTATGCTTGTTCAAAGTTGGCCTCATGAAGTAAAATTATAGGTCATGAGCAAATTGGAACTTTGCAATTTTGTGCATTTTTGCTTCACTAATGGATGCTACACGACCCATAACATGTCTGAAACAATACCATGCATTCATTTTCACCATGCCATGATAATTGAAGAAGATTCCTAAAACAAGAACATGTGATTATGTAATGATTACTTTTGAGAATTTATGGCAAATGGATGAATCACCCAAGGAATCTTCTCACCAACCAATTAGAGCTCACTTTGCATCTGAATTGTCCCCTAAGATCAGATAGAATCAATGGATAGGGGAGGTGGCTCAAAAATGCAATGATCACACTTGGATATTCTTTGAAATTTGTTCATGGCTAAGAAACCAAACTTGCTTCACTAAGCAAGCTCACTCTCCCAATCAGTACTGAGACATTTGCCTATAAATAGAGGCCTCATTCTCATTCAAAAAATACACCAAAGCAACCATATTCCTTGCTTTCTCTTTCTCTTCTAATGCTCATTGTTTTTCAAAGTTCTTTGGCAAGAAGAATCGATTTCTTCAAACCAGAGCTTATCTTTGGAAAGTGAGCATTCCAACATCTCAAGGGAGGTCATTTGAGGTGATCCAAGCACCTGGATCACTTCTGTAAGTGGAGGAACACCATTGTTGCTCTCACTTTGGAGCATTTGCAGTTGGAGGTCCATGGAATAATTCAGGAGGTTTCAAGCCAAGCCAATCATCCAGGCACACTCCTCAGGTCATAGTGAAGCTAACCAGATGGATGCAGCTCATCTGTAACTCCAAATTCAACAACCTCCATGTTCACTTGAAGCTGAAATCGAGGGAGGTCCATAGAGCAATTCAGGAGGATTCAAGCTCCAATAAGCATTCAGTTAGCATCATTGAGTCTCAGGGAAGCTATTGAGATCATTCATTCAAACCCAGGTGCTCTCTATCATCCTCACGACCTCCATTTTCAGAGGTAATTTTCTGAACCTCACCTCTTTAATTTAAGCACTCTTTGTGATAAAGCTCGATTCTATCTTGTTCAGCATCATCAGAGGATTGAAAACCCTCTATCATCATTCATTTATCTTTCAGTATAGTCATTTAATTTGATTTTTAAAATTTAGGGTTCGTCACGATTTCTGGTAAATTAGTTAGATGTAGTTAATATAAATAGATATTAGTTACATATTTAGATTCGTGAGGAAATTTGGAGTGAAATTCATCTTTACATTATCATGTTTGGTTGAGAAACGAGTAAGTTCAGAAGTTCAAATTTGAAGAGCTTGAGGTTGAAGATGAAGATGGTGGGTGGCGCCATTTTTGGATTCTCAGGGGAGGGTTTTAAAATATATTTAACTGAAAGCGTGTTTTAAACGAATGAATAACTTGCCCCAGTGGCCACACATGCGCTCTTAGTCTCCTCATGCCCAAGGTCTGAGGTTCGAATCCCCCTCGCCTCAGACCTTTTGATTTTATTTCCTTTTTTTTGCTTCTATACACTTGAACATTATATGAATTGCATTGAAACCAGCTTACTATCACCACACGCGCGTTTGCTCAGTGGTGTTTGTTTTGGGAGTGTAACCTAGAGGGCGTGGGTTCAAACCCTCCAAGGGCCAAAACTATTTTTTTTAACACACAATTTCTTTCATTTTCTCACAAACTTCACATATTTATTTAACCTATCAAATTAATTTATTTTCACTTCATTTTTCACACACTTGTCATTTAATATACCTATTTTGTGAATAATAAGAAAAATCATAAAAATATTATTTATTTCATGAATTTTAATTAGGTTTAAAATAGTATGTTTTTAAGTGTTTTCTTAAATACTTTAAATATATATTATCACTTTATTTTAACCTAGTCACTTTGTAAAATAATTTTATGATAAAACCCTAATTTTTTAGGTCTTAATTAGTTAAAAGTCTTTACTTTTACCTTAATTAAGTTGACTTTTGTCAATTTTCAAAACTGTTTTCAATCTCCGAATAAATCAAATGATTAAGGTTTTCAAACAACAAAACCTTATATCATTTCAATTTTTTTCAAATTGCTTTTACACCAGTACTGTAAAGTACTGGGCCTCTAATAGAGTGTAAGTCCCAAAAATCTTCTCTTCTTAGCTTGTTTTCAAAACTGTATTTTCAAAATCTTCTTTCTATTTTCAAAACATTCTTCTGGTATTTGAAGGGCATTATTCCCGGTGAAACTCTTCAGATACCTATGTGACCTTTGTCCATCTTCACTTCTTCTGTTTTCAAAAACCATTAACTGTTTATCATATATATTCAACTGTTATATTCAAAACAACAAAAATACTGTTGAGGCTCTGTACATACTTCTTCAATGGCCTCCACTCCATCCAGGTTAGGCTTTACAAGCTTTCAATTTACAGTCCTTATTTAAATTACTGTCAAATATAAACTGCGCATATATTAGTTTAGAACTACGTTTGAGTATAAACCCTAAGACAGTTAAACTATATATATATTATAGGAATATGACCTAGGATTGAGAATGTCTTCCCGGTGAAGGCTCTTTCCTAATTAGAGATCTGTAGTTCAAACCCCCAAGATGAATTATTCCCGGTGAAACATCTTGGCAAAAACCTTAGAATCCAAATAATAGGACATATCCACCCAAAGAGGAATTATTCCCGGTGAAACCTCTTACCCATTTGCTTAGAGCCAAAATAAGTTCAAAACTACATAGCTTTCTCTTGTGCTATAACAAGGACCCTCGATTAGCCTCCTCTTGGGCTTTGTACAAGGACCCACAGGCTTCTTAAAAGCATTTCCAGCTTCCTCTTGAGCTTGTATACAAGGACCCATCAGGTTTCTTATAAACATAGGAACAGGTCTTTAGTCACCTTTTAGCCTACCTTGGTGAGTTTCTTCCAATTTAAACCAGACTTTAAACAAGCTAAGTTTGTCTCAAATTTACATTGAGTACACCTTTTGGAATGAGAGACATGGACAGTCTCTGTCACCCTTACCTTCATCAATCTTCCTTAGCAGAGTCTAGGATCTATGTTTATTTTCTCCTCAGCATGTGTCAGCCTTCATCTTGGGCTTTAAACAAGAAGTTTCCACTAGATAATCTTTCTGCCAACCTTTTCAATAAAATCCCTGGAAAGGGTTAGCTTCCAAATCATTCCTTCATTTCAATAAAATCCCTGGAAAGGGTTAGCTTCCACACATTCTTTCATTTTCCAATAAAATCCCTGGAAAGGGTTAGCCTCCAACATCTGTCTAAAAAATGTCAAATCCCCTGGAAAGGGTTAGCCTCCAAAGTCAATTAAAATCAATCCATCATTTCAACAAAAACCCCTGGAAAGGGTTAGCCTCCAAAGTCAAAAAAATAAAGATTCATTTCTCTTAGGAGATAATTTCCCCAAAAGAGTCAAAACCCCTGGAAAGGGTCAGCCTCCAAAAACATGATAAAGTCAGTCTTTTAACAGACAAATTCACCAGCTGAGTCAAAATCCATGGAAAGGGTTAGCTTCCAAAGAAAAACAGTCTTTCAATAAATAAAATCTCCTCAGTAGAGTCAAAACCAACAAAAATAGTTAGCCTCAACCTTGGGCTTCATACAAGGCACCAAACAATAAAACTCCCCTGTCAAGAGTCAGCCTCAACCTTGGACATTATACAAGGCAGATAATAGAGTCTCCCCAGTGAGTTATTCATCTTTCAGTAGCCACAACCTTGGGCTTTGTACAAGGCAGATAAACCATATTTTCATGTGTCAAAGATTCCTAACACCTAGGATCTTTTCCCCATAGAGTCATCCATACTCAGTTTATTTAAGAGTCAGCCACAACCTTGGGCTTTGTACAAGGCAGAAAATAATGTTTTTTTTTCTAGCTAGAGTCAGCCACAACCTTGGGCTTTGTACAAGGCACATAAAATAGAGTCTCAAAAATTCAATTATCCTCAACAGTTAGCCACAACCTTGGGCTTTGTACAAGGCACACAAATAGAGTCTCCCTAAATAGAGTCAGCCTCAATTCTGGGCTTTGTACAGAACACAAAAATACCATGTGATTAATCCCCAATGGAGTCATCTCCCAGAGTCAATAATAATTAATAAATCAATCAAAAAGCCTCAAGCTTGGGCCTCATACAAGCCAGCTAAAGTCAAATCTTTTATACAGTAGATAGACATAGCTTATCTCTATAGAGAGATATTTTTACTACTCTACCACATTCAAACAAACATTTCCATTTCAATTTCAATTTTAATCAAGTCTCCCATTTAGGATTTTGAAAGGCATGAGCTGGCAGTAAAACCCAGACATGTGGTAACTTTCCCTAATTTGGATGAGCATCTTTCTTTCATTTAAGAGGCATTTGACTGGTATACTTGCGCATACACAAGTAAGGTCCCCCTCTTGAATGAAATGAATTCAGTTATTCTGTCACTCTTTTTAAATGTTTGTGGTAGAATAGTACAAATACCTCTCTGTAAAGATGATTTCATGTCTCTTTACTGTAAACAGAGATTTAATTCCAAGCTTCAACCTTGAGCTTCAAGCAAGGCACCAAAAACATGTAATTTCCCTAGTTAGTTCCCCGAACTACATTAAGCTCTGACTTCCACTAGGGATATGTAGGCATGAGGTTCACAAGGAATCTCAGCGAGCTAATAAAATACCAAAAATAGTCAGTCTGTCTATCTGTCTGTCTTTCTTTAAATCAATTCAATTCTTTCTCCTAACACAAAGGAGAAACTTTCCCAATCATTAGCAGCAAACACAATCACAATGACACAGAGAAGGTTCCTGTAGAGTACTACAGATATGTAGGGTGTTTAAACACTTCCCTATGTATAACCGACCCCCCGGACTCCAGAATTTCTAGTCTAGGTGAAATCCCCACACTTAGCAAACTCCTAGGGTTTAGTTGAGATCTTTTTTTCCCTTTCCTACTCGTAGGACCAATAAGAAAGTTCGTGTGATATCGTAGGAAGAACTGAAATCAAATTCATCCCACCACGGGCGCATTCTCCTTCCAAATTTCGCGTGAAGGGTTTAGCGTGCCGTCCTCCCAAGTGAAACGGGGAGGTAAAGAAAACGACCACCACAAAGGGGAAATCAAGCCCTTTCCCGATACAAAACCCATAAAAATAAACAAGTAGAAATGCAGCAAACACATGATATGACACAGAGGTTAGGCAGGACCTCTCTTGTTTGAGGGGGAATTTGGCATCCATAATTCCTCATTGGGGTTGGACCAGCACAGGTCAACCATTGGTTTGGATGAAAACCAAGGTTATTACTTGTCCCAAATAGAGTCGCTGTTTTTCTGTGGTCTCATTTTTTTACCTCCCTGTTTCACTTGGGTGGACGGCACGCCGGAACCTTCACGCGTAATTTCAAAGGAGAGAAGCGCCCTTGTGGGATGAGTTTTATTTCAGTTCTTCCTACGATAGCACACGAACTTTTTAATTATCCTACAAGGAGGAAGCGGAAAAAGATCTCAAAAAAACCCTAAGAGTTTTCTAGGTGTGGGGATTTCACCTAATCAGATGTTTTGGAGTCTAGGAGGTCGGTTATACATATGGAAGGTTTTAAGCACCCTACATATCCATAATACTCTACGGGAACCTTCTCTGTGTCTATGTGTTTGTGTTTGCTTGTTTGATTGGGAAAGTTTCTCCTTTGTGTTATGAGAAAGAATTGAATTGAAAGACAAATGAACTGACTGTTTTTGGTTTTTGATTAGCACACTGAGATTCCTTGTGAATCTCATGCCTACATATCCCTAATGGAAGTCAAAGCTTTTTCTAGTTCGAGGAACTAATTAGGGAAATGAATTGATTTGAGGTGCCTTGTTTGAAGCTCAAGGTTGAAGCTTGAATTAAATCTCTGTTTACAGGAAAGACACATTAAGTCATCTTTACAGAGAGGTATTTCTACTATTCCATCACAAACATTTGAAGTGACAGAAAAACGGGGTTTGTTTCATAAGATAGGGACCTTACTTGTGTGTGTGCAAGTATGCCAGTCGCCGTCTCTTGAATGAAAGAACGATTCTCAACCAGTTTAGGGAAAGGAAACAAGTCTGGGTGTGTGTGCCCAGAGCATGTCTTTCAAAATTCTAAATGGGAGAATGTTTTGAAATTGAAATGAAAATGTTTGTAATTTTGAATGAGGTGAAATAGGAAAAATATCTCTTTATAGAGATAAATGATGTCTATCTGTTGTATGGAAGATTTGAATTTGACTGGCGTGTATAAGGCCTAAGCTTGAGGCTTAAAAAGTTTTGATTGACCCTGGGAGATGACTCTACTAGGGATTGACTTTGACTGAAGAATTTGTGTTTTGTATGAAGTCCATAATTGTGGCTGACTCTAGCTGGAAAGTGTTTGTTTTATTTGACTGAAAGATTTATTTGGTTTTCTGTACAAAGCCCAGAATTGTGGCTGATTCTATCTAGGGAGACATTGTTTTCTACCTTGTACAAAGCCCAAGGTTGTGGCTGACTCAGTGGGGAAAAGCCCCCAAGGGTTATGATTCTTTTGACACCGGAAATGATGTTTATATGCCTTGTACCAAGCCCAAGGTTGTGGCTAATCTTGATGAGGAAGGACTCACTGTGGAGACTCTATTATCTTCCTTGTACAAAGTCCAAGGTTGTGGCTGACTATGAATAGGGGAAGATCTACCAGTTTGGGATCTTTTGACTCAAAGGAAAATATCCGTCTTGTACAAAGCCCAAGGTTGAGGCTAATTTTGTGGAGGGTTACTCTGTTGTGTAGAGATTGGATGTTGACCCTACTGGCGAATTTGTTTAAGCAGAGATTGATGAATGAAAGCCCATAGTTGAAGGTTGACCTTATTGGGGAATTTTCTTGAGTGATTGAGACTGACCCAGGGTTGACTCTACTGAAGAGTTTTGAAGGTTTGAATGAAGGTTGTTTTGGAAGTTAACCCTTTCCAGGGGATTTTATGAAATGAAGGACTGATTTGGAAGCTAACCCTTTCCAGGGAAATTTGGACTTATGAAAGATTGATTGGAAGCTAACCCTTTCCAGGGGATTTTATGAAATGAAGGATTGATTTGGAAGCTAACCCTTTCCAGGGATTTTGGATTATGAAGGAATGATTTTTGGAGGCTGACCCTTTCCAGGGGATTTTGTGAAATGAATGATGTTATGGAGGCTGACCCTTTCCAGGGGATTTGATGAAATGAATGATTGGGTAGCACTCCATTGATATGAAATGGATGGAAGGATTGATTTATACTTTTTGTTTAAAGCCCAAGATTGAGGCTGACATGACTGAGGAAATTCTAGATGTGGAATCTTGACTCTACTAAGGAGAAGACTTACTGAAATTGAAGATATGGGTGAAAGAGACTGTCCATGTCTCTCTTTCCAAAAGGTGAACTCAATACTGAGATTGAGACATTCTTAGCTTATTTGAAGTCTGGTTTGAAGAATAGAAGAGTCTCACCAGGGTAGGCTAAAAGGTAACTAAAGACCTGTTCCTATGTTTATAAGAAACATGATGGGTATTTGTATACAAGCTCAAGAGAAAGCTGTGAATATGATTTTAAGTAGCCTGTGGATCCTTGTATTGTAAGCCCAAGAGGAGGCTAATCGAGGGTCATCGAGGGTCCTTGTTATAGCACAAGAGAAAGCTATGTTAGCTTTGAACTTAGTTTGGCTCTAAGCAATTGGGTAAGAAATTTCACCGGAAATAATTCCTCTTTGGTGGACGTGCCCTATTTTTGTTCTAAGGCTTTTTTCAAGATGTTTCACCGGGAATAATTCATCTTGAGGTTTGAACTAAGGAATTCAAACTAGGAAAGAGCCTTCACCGGGAAGACATTCTCAATCCTAGGCCTTAGTCCTATAATATATACAGTTTATTTGTCCAAAGGGTTTTCTCAGACGGAGTTATAAACAATGTATATATAGTTTATATTTGACAGGAATTTAAATGAAATTAGTAAATTGAAAGTTATAAAGCCTAACCTGGATGAAGAGGAGGCCTTTGAAAGATGTATGTAAAAAAGAGGTTGGGTCTTAGACTCAAGAAGAGGCCCATGTGAAATGGATTTGAATTTGTTTTGAAAACATATTGAGAGTTTGATTGAAAACAATTGAATTTTTATTGAAAACAGTTCTTCAAATGTCCTTGTTTTAAAAATAGATGAAGTGAAGATGGACACTAGGTCACATAGGTATATGAAGCGTTTCACCCGGAATAATGCCCTTCAATACCGAGAAGAAAGTTTTGAAAACAGATAAGGAATTTTCTGTTTAAAGAGGATTTGAAAACTATAAAAAGAAAAGGTGTTGGGTCTTACACTCTATTAGAGGCCCGTGAGATTTATTTACTGTTTATGAAAAACAGTTGAAGATGTTTTGCTGGATGATGCAAGGTTTTGTTTTTTGAAAACCTTGATCGTCTGTTTAATTTAGAGATTAAAACAGTTTTGATTTTTGACAAAAGTCAACTTAATCAAGTTAAAGAAAACGTCTATGCTTTAATTAAAACCTAATGGATTAGGGTTTTATCACAAAAATATTTACAAGAAATTAGGTTTTGAAAATCAAATGAAAATATGTATTTAAAGTATTTTAAAATACTTAAAAATATGTCATTTTGAACCTAATAAAAATGTATTAAATAAATAATATTTTTTATGATTTTTGGGTTATTCATAAAATAGATGTATTAAATGAGAAGTGTGTGAAAAATTAAGTGAAAATAATTTAATTTGATAGGTTAAATAATTATATGAAGTTGTGAATAAAAATGAAAGAAAATGGTGGTAAAAATATGGTTTTGGTCTCACCAAGGGTTGAACTCACGCCCTTGGGATTACCATTACAAAACAAGACCACTGGGCCAAGCGCCAGTTGGTGACTATATCGTCATCCCATTTGATTATGATTCAAAACAAGTTGGAAAATGTTGAAAAATAAAAGAAATAAAAAGTCTGGGGCGAGGGGGATTCAAACCCTAGACTGGAGGCATGAGAGGACTAAGAGCGCATGTGAGGCCACTAGGGCAAACGATGAATTCGTTTAGTAAAAGGATTCAACTAAATATATTTTAAACTTGAACCCTAAATTCAAAAAAATGTCGCCATCACCATCTTCGTCTATAACCTCAAGCTCAACCATATTTGAATTTCTAAACTCTCTCAATTCTCAACCAATTGCAAAGATGTAAACAACAATCTTTCTTTAAATTCACTCACGATTCCAAATATGTAACTATCATGAACTATAATTGACTATATCTACTGAATTGATAAGAAAACGTGAAGAACCCTAGAATTAAAAAATAAAATTAAATGATGATGCTGATGAATAAATGAACGATGATAAAGGTCTTTTGATCCTCTGATGACACTGAACAGACTGGTATCGAGCTTTAGCAAAATAGATGCACGAATTAAAGAGGTGGAGTTCAAAAACATACCTCTGAAACTGAAGGTCGTGGTTATGGTGGAGAGCTTCTGGCTATGATTGGATGATTGCAAAAGCTTCCTAGGACCTTGTTGATGCTATCTGGGCAATTTAGTTGCTTTGAAAACCTCTGAATCAATCTACTCGACCCCTCTTACTTGAGCTCCAAGTATAAATGGATGATGATGATTTTGCACTCACAGATGAGCTGCGACTGTAACACCCCTCTAATAACCCGCGGCAGTTAAATAATTATTAACCAGAGTAAACATGCAAGAGGTGTCACAATTCATAAAATGAAGAAAACTCACGTCGGTACATATCATGCATCCACTGAAAACATCTGTAATTATAACTCATTAGCAAAACATGTTTACACAGCGGAATTAATTCATCAAGTCAACATTCATCAATAATGTATCAGACTTCAAACATCATAAACAAATACAAATAGAGATATAATCAGAACTCTAAAAACAAAGCGTTCCCAGTGTTACATCTATCAGAGCATGACACCGACACAATACTAACAACCGACTTATGAGCTAATCCTCACCAAGTCACGCCGCTATCCTCAATCTGAAAAATGACAACAAGTAAGGGTGAGTCTCATCACAGTTAACCAATGTTATTGCATCATAAATAATAACATTTCATAGTTATATCATTCACCCAATTGTTTCATATCCAGACAAAACGTCATTCACACATCCACAGATAAACAAACAAGTCATCATATAACATATATCATCATGCTATAAACAAATCATGCACATGTATGAAACTGACACTATGCATGTGGAACCAAATCATCACCAGTGGAAATCATCCACCGACCGATCTATCATCATCCAGATACGGCCCTGCCAGCACAAATTCCACACAATGGGAATTCTGCCATTCACTGAAATCCTCTCATTGTCTAGGATTCAGTCCTCATCAATGTTTATGAATGCATGTAACATATATATAACATACTTTCATCATCATACTATGAGTAGCATCATCTATACTCATTTCATCATCATCATCATCATCATCATCATCATTATTAAGCATGTTCATATATACATTCACATCATTCAAATACAATCAACATATCAGTAAACCACAGATCGGATCACAAGGTTTACCTATTCTCAAACAGCACACAAAACAGGCCTACAGATCGAAAGTCACACATCATTGGACTTTCCAGAAAAATCACAAAACAGAAATTTGCACACACAGCGTCCATACGCGTATCTTCAAGCCTATACGCATCCATACGCGTACCACAATGTCCCATACGCGTATCATACGCATTTCAACAGGATCAGATTTCGCCTAAAAGCAATCTCATACGCGTACCAGTCCTGCCATACCCGTATCACCAGAATAATTTTCCTCTTTCAAAACTTCCATACGCGTATGAGCATCCTCATACGCTCCTCATACGCAAAACACCAGTACTAGGTATCTGGGACAGGGCACCTGCATATCATACCCGTATAGCCCCTTGGGAGTGTCCCTCATACGCGTATGACCTCATCCCATACGCGTATGGCACTGTTTCATACGCGAAACACCAGAAAAATTGCCCAGAACCTGCAACTTTGTAATAGTCCAAAACCCATTCGTTTTTACTCATACCAATCCACGATTTTGAGTCTAAAAACCAGAAAAATTCACATCTAAACAGCATACGAATTCATCCACAATCACAGTATATAATTCCATAATCAATTTCATTCATCATTCCCTAAATCTATCAGTTATTAGGGATTAACAGTCCAAAATTCAATGATGAACACAGATGAAAATTCAGAATATAGAATCAATGGATCCAATCATACTCCTAATCCATACTATCACCTATAATACGATAAAAGAGATTAAACGGAGAGTCTCCCCTTACCTCAGATAAAAGTCTTGGTTCTTGGTCTCTCCCTCTATAGTTCTCCTTCACGTTCCTTGTTCCCACTTCTGTTCTTTCACGTTCTTTCTTTTCTTTGTTTCCCAATTCCCAATTATTTTATGAAAAATAATAATATTGAGATTAGTGAAAGCTTTACTAAATTACAACCCCATCTTTACTATTTCCTCATATGGCCCAAATGCCTTAAACCATTATTTATTCATTATTTCCTCAAAATCCCTAATAATTATAATTATTAATTAAATATTCCAATTTAAATTAATAATAAAATTATACGGGTGTTACAGCGACCATCTGGATAGCTTCACTACACCCCAAGGAACATGTTGGAATGCCTGGAACGCTTTGACACCCTCCAAAATGTTTTGCACGACTCCAACTGACTTGGCTCCAAGTTGAAAGTGAAGATGGTGTTCCTCCACTTCCAAAAGTGTTCTAGGTGCTTGGATCACTTCTAATGAACCCCTATGATGTGTTAGAAAGCTTATTTTCAGATGAGAAGCTTTGGTTTGAAGAATTCGATTCTTCTTGCCAAACGACCTAAGAAAACAATAATCAAGAGGGAGAGAAGGAGAAAGTAAGAATTGGAGTTGCTTTGGTGTGTTGAATACTGAGGATGAAACTTCTATTTATAGGCAAAGAGCTCAATTCAAATTGAAGAGAGTGAGCTTGCTTAGTGAGGTAGTTTTGGTTCCTTGGTCATGAAGAAATCCAAGAACTATCCTTATGCAATGATGGCATTTTTGAGCTAGCTCCCTATCCATTGATCTCTTGTAATCTTGTGGAACATTTCTGGTGCAGAATAGCTTCTGATTGGCTTAGAAGAAGATTCCAATTGATGAATAATCATTTGCCATAAATTCCCAAATGTAATGATTACTTGATCACATGGGTTTGATTTTTGGATAATTTGGAATATTGATGCTAATGATTCAAATGACTCCATTAAATATTTTCTGATATATTTGGAGTCTTGATGTACCAATTAGTGTAGGTCTTTGGCATAAAACGACCAAGACCAAAGTTGTTCATGCCTTGAAAAATCTCTTCATGAGCCCAACTTTAACCAATCATAACTCCTAGCTCAAAATGAATTTGGAGAAGGATGAACACAATTTGTAAATCCCTTGATATGTACTTCAATTCATTAGTTTGGAGTTTCCTCAAATTCATTTGGAAAAATTATGTAAAATGAGCTTAAAGTTTGGAGAAAAATAGGTTAAAAACAATTAGAATTTCACTAAGTGTTTATGACCTATAACTTGCAAAACTTATATCTCTCAAATGATTGATCTTTTGCAAAAAGTTGCATTGTGAAGAGTTGTTTTATTTTGCAAGATCTACAACTTTCATGTTGGGAGATTTTTGAGTGTGAAAGCAAAAATTTGAGTTCCCAAAATACCCTTGAAAAACCCTAATTTTGACTTTTGTTGATTTTTTGATCCTTGATCGATTTTCTTGATTTTCTTTGGTCAAATGACTTCAATAATTATATTTTGATGATATTTATCCTTAAAAATCATGGTTTGATCCAAAATCTTAAAAGTCAAAGGTGATCTTGTATAATTGACTTTTTCTAAATGAAGTGAGATTTGGGACTTTTGTGATGAACCAAGCCCTCCTTCTTAAATTAATGAAACGAATTGATTGTATTGAAGTATTATGGTCTTGGTATCATGGTTTGAGTTGTGGAGCCATGTCTTTATTAAAAGTCAACTGTCTAGGTGAATTAGATCAAAAACCCTAATTGTAGGCCAGATGAAATTGATGAGTGTGGCCTCTGAATTGAAGTACAATTCCCATTGGATATTGTCATAGGGATCATTTGAAGATGATTAAACACTTTGGGTGATGCCCTGGAGCTTTTTAGGGTTTCCCAAATGTGGGCCCTGATTTTAGTCCTTGATAGGTTCAAAACCTTAGTTTAGTGACCTGAGCAAGTCTGAGTCTTGATGACTGATGTCTGATCATCATAGGTGGATGGATGAGTCACTTTGAGTCCTATGATTGTATTGGAGATCATTTTCTTATTGATTGATCCTTTGCCTGAGCTTCTTGTCCTTGGACACCCTCGACCGAGTACTTGGTAAGCAAGAGACTGCCCTGGGTACTTGTCCTGAGTTGGTGAAGTGTCTGGAGATATGACATCTCAGGGGGGGTCAAAATTAGGGTATGACATACGACATGGTTGGTAACCGGTTACGCTATGTTAAAAAGTCCAGAAACGTCATTTTTCGAGTGGTAACCGGATATGAATATATTGTAATTGGTTACTATTGTACCCGAACCAAAAAAATCCCCTTTTTGATAACATTTCATCTTCCTAACTGAAACCAAAACATAACCAAACATTTATATCATCAAAACAGTCTCAAATTCGACATTCTAACATATTCCTAACATGCATGGGGTTTATCTAGCATCAAGTATACTCCATAATCATCAATTTCATCAAAATACTTCAAATTACACTCTATAATTCCAAAACCCCAAAACCTAACATACATTCAATTGAGATACACAACCTACATAATTAATCCTATCATCATTAAACTGATAATTTAGGATAAATGGATTAGTCACACCTTACCTTAGCCAAAGAATCTTGAATGCCCTCTCTTCTTCTTCCTCTTGCTCTTTCACGTTCTCTTGTTCTCCTCTTATTCTCTTTGCTTTTCTATTTTCCTTATTTTCCCAATTTCCTTATATTATGAGAAAATAGAATTTCACTTTAGTAAAAGGCTTAGTAATTAACACCTCCCTTTTTACTAATTGTCAAACCGGCCCAATTTCCATATTTTCATAATTTCTCCAATAATTCACTAAAATGCCAAATAATCCAAATAATTAATTTAAATTCCAATTAAATTAAATAATGGAAATTATGGGGTGTTACAATGTCTCAATATTTTGTAGAACATCATTCAAGAATTGTACCAAGAGACCCTTCAACAAAGACATGTGGTTGGCCTTCTAGAGAAGAGAGAAAAAAATTGCTTCCTTCTGTTCTCTCATCAACAAACTTATTGAAAATTCCTTTATGAGTGGACTTGAGATATTCCTCAAGTATCTTTCGATACTTTAATAAGTTAGTCAATACTATCCTCCTCCACGTATCACATCACCATAAGATACATCTTCAAATGATACACCAGGAGTTTTCCATCAGATGCAGCGGAATAACCGAAAAACCCCTCCACCAAGCTTCAGGAACAACATGTGTCACTACTCTCTTGACAGCCTTAAGGCAAGGTCTCCATACACCTTGTAACGAATAATCCATCCTCCACTTATAGGGACCATTCTTAAACATGTGAACTGACCAAGTCCATACAACTTTTCAGAAAAACTATATTTCTTGCACATGAACCCGAAAGTATCTTCCCATGATCTCCACTATCAGCAATATTAATTCAGAGCTAAACTCCCCCGTTTACAACATTTCACTTAATCCCCACCCCAATGACCCTTCTACCTAGATCCCCTCTAGATATGGAATATCCCCTTCCCACTTCCAACCATCACAATGGTGTTGTACAAGTATCCAATACCAGAAGTTGTACCAACGGCCTAATTTCCAATAACTCTTCAAGCACCTGAAAAGTAGAAGACAAACTTCCATGATGAAAAGATACACTCCTATGTCAGGCAGCAAGCTGCACTTCCTTCCATACTCAACCTTGACTCAAGACTAAGAACACATACTCGGAGTTACTTAAAAGCTTCCTCCAAGAATAATACTCAACTCATTACCTAAAGGCTTCTGAGTGAGAACACGATGACCATCCCACAAAACGGGTGGTTCATCGACCAACACAACCCTTATAATTTACACGATGGTTGGCTTGGCATTTTAGGTTACAATGCTTCTATTTATAACCTATTACCTAACTGGTTTTGGGCTTCTAATCACAACAAATATGCTGTTACAAATCTCTAAAAGATTCTCCTACAAAATAGGTCTTCAATCAAATCTTCCTAATTAATCTCCAAAATTAGATAATCTTCATTCAAACTTATTCTGACTTGATTCTTCCAAATCTTTCTTGTGCCACCTTTGATTGCATAATATTGGCTAGTAATATTCTACATCGTTGTTAATTGATGAGTCAGATTCAATCAACAGTCTTGTAGTTTCAGGCGCGATGTTGAATGGCTCTGCATAAGAGATCTTCTTTGACATGTTTCTCCAAATGTTGAAACATTTCAACTTAACATGTTTCTTTGTCAAATAAAACTTCCACCTGCTTTCTCTTATAAGTTATATATCTTATTTAACCAATTGCTACTATATTAGTTTTACCAAACATAATGCCAATTCAAATTTTAGAGAAACGAAAAAATGGGTCATTTGGGCTTGGCTTTGGTAGAGCTGCAGCAGGTTTGTATTGTTTGTAGGCATGGTTTTAAATTGCGGTAGCGGTCTCTACAGTTGCGGGTATTGCGGCTACTGGGATGCGGATTACGGTCGTTGCAGCGTGAATTTATTTTTTAGAGCATAAAATATTATACTTTATTATTTAGTTTATATTTCACATGTCTTCCATTTTGCCTCTAAAATTTCATATATATCTCATTAATAATTTCCCATCACTTTGAAAATCACTAATCCGTTCAAAACATACCTTAACTCTATGATAAAAATAGAAAGAAAGATAGATTAAATGATTTTTGCTAGTAATGAATAATCTATTGCACACTGATGCGGTTCGATGTGGGATGATGCGGCTATTGCACTGTTATGATACGGTCGTTGCAGCGTTATGATGCGGTTTTTAATGTGATTTATAATCACACCGTAATTGCAGCCTGATGCGGATGCGGGCACTACCGCAACCGCAATATTGCGGCCGCATCAGGTGATGCGGTTCGCAATTTAAAACCATGATTGTAGGTACGAATGTTGTATGGTCTGTTGGATGTGAATGTGTAATGTTTGAATGAAAGTTGTTGCATTGAACTGTGTATATTATTGAATGATCTGAATGTGATGGTTAGGACATCCTAGATGCATATGGTGCTTTGGTTTTGAACTGACTTATTTTCTTAGACTTATATATAGTGTAGGTCTAGAATGAGAATGAGGGCTTTGAAGATTAGAAGAGGAATATGGTCAAAGTTCTGGTCATTTTAACTTTGGTCAACTGTTTGACCAAAAGTCAACTATAGGTCAAAATGTATATTTTCTTGTAATTTTTGTATGAATATGATGGTGTTTGAATGTATTTGAAAGATCTCTTGTAATGTAATGAACACGACCCTTGTAATGACTTTCTCCATTGAAATTTGAATTCTCGATTCCCTTTTTTCAATACTTGCACTTAATCTTCATTAGAAAGTAGTGGGAAACCCGTGCGTTCGGACGGGTTCTGGTGTGGGTTGGACTGGGTTTATCAGATCATATAGTATTAAGTAAGAAAATCAGAAATTTTTTCATATCAAATTGAAATATATAAGTTTTAATGTTTAATCAAAAATATTAAATTGATAAAAAAAATTAAAAGTTCTATTTATTTATAGATGATTTAATATTAATAAAAAAATAATGTATAAAATATTGTTTAGATTCCACTTACTAAACATGAATAGAATGATAAAAAACAAATAACTTTAATATTATAAAAAAAAACGTGTTTGCACGGATTTTTGTATAGTTACCCGTGCGTCCGCATGGATTTTGGTGTGGACCGCGGAACTGCCACTAGTTTGATTTTAAAATTCAAATAAAATAGAAAATTTTAAATTTAATTCTGAAAAAATAAAAATAATAAAAAGTAGTCAAACATAATTATATAAGTTAATCAAAGATAAATATTTAAAAGAAAGACATATTTTTAAAATAAAAACGAATTTTATCAATTTCTCAATTTTTAAAAGAAAGACATCAATAATATATATTTCAATTATTCATATATTATTTTAAAAGTTATTGTATTTTTAATTAAAACAATCAATATAAAAATATTACATACATAAATAATTAAAACACAACACGTTTTATTCATACATTATTTTAAATATATTTAGTTTTATTTTATTTAATTATATAAAAAATGTAATAATCTGTGTGTTCAAAAAATGTAATAACCCCGTTAGAGACAAAACATTCTCATTTCCAACTAACCCGTTAATTTTTCGTTAATTTTTAAATTAAAACATAATTATGTACTTTTGTAATAAAAATACTTTTTTTTAGAAATAACATGCTATGCTTTTTGTCTTTCTATAAATGTAATTTAAAAAAATAAACATGATTATCTACTACACGTTGGCATTGAAAATAACAAAATCCAAATATATTATTGTACAACTATATACACATAAGTGAATATTGAAAACTATTCAAACTATAAGTTTTATATTCCACCCTATATCCGAAAGACTCATTTCATACACAGTACGTGTATAGCTGATTGTGACTTTGGCTAATATGCATAAAGATTTACTTATGCACCATGCATAAGCCTACATAAGCCATTGGATCATGTTTTTAATCCAGTATTGAGTATTGAGTATTGAGTGGTGAGTATTGAATATTGAGTAATAACAATTGATGTCTAGAATTTGATCCAAGGGTCCATAATAATCTATGCATGGTGCATAGATTTTTATCTATGCACGGTAACTGCACCCGCTGATTGTTATGTATGTTCTCGTTTAATATATCGTTTTCAAAACACTCGGCTATATTATGTTCAACATACATAATATTTCATCTTCAAATATTAGTTAAATCAATAATGTATCTTTACAAACAATTTTAACAACACATAATAATTCAACTACATAAGCTAGTTGATAAGTCTTTGGTGTCTAACCAATAAATTTTGTAAAAAAGTGGTCTAATGCAATCAAATATTTTAGTTGGTGTCTTGTTAGTATCGAGAACTACGTGTTGGTCATTAAACATGTCTTTAACCTGTTGTATTACTTGCAAGTAGAATATTTCCTCCCATTTATTGTTAGCTGGAGATTTCAATTGAAGAAAATGTTCTTTGGAGCAATTAGAGTTCGGAGAAGAGTGGCTTCTGATGGCCATTCGCGAGAATAAAAATGGATTCTGATGGCCAAGTTTGAGGATGTCAGTTAAGTCAAGATGAAGATGATTGAAATCAAAGCTGAATCGAGATAGGTTGTCTTTGGGACTTAAGCGTTTTCTCGAAATAAAAAGAGTGCTGAAACTTGGTGTATTTCGCGGAATTCTCATTAGAGATCACGCTGCCACGTATCGTAACAGAATCCAGGTGGGAGGATTTGAAATTCGAAACACTCTGAATAACCGCACGAGGACAGATGGCGCCCAAGGATTCGAAGTGTATGCATGTGAAGCAACGTGGCATTTCATTAGCGTAGGACCGTTAGGGTCGAATTAGTATAAATAAGGGTCTTAATATCAGGATCCAAGGTGTTCATTTTGTACAAATCACTCACAAAATTACTCAAGTATCAAATGTTAAGAGAAAGAGTTCGCTGAGAAATGTACGTATGACACTAACACAACTTTAAATACATTTGTATTTTTCTTTATTCAAGTATCTTTCCAATTTCTTTATCTTTCATTTAATTTTCATTCGAAGCACTTTACATTCTTGCATTTTACATTTCTGCAATTTACATGCCTTTTACATTTTTGTCGAAGTTATATTTACGTGTATAACAAGTTTATTTCACATGATTAGTCATACGATCACATCACAAACAAGTTTCGAAGCAAGAACCAACAAATATGAACCAAATTATATCAAAATACAATTGTTTGACTATGTCCTAAGATCAATCTAGTCGATCCTGCGAGTAACCAAATGATAAATTATAGTTTGGAAGACTAGCGGTTGTTTACCGGAAATCACCCCAAATTGGCACGCCCAGTGGGACCGTGTCAACCAGATTGTCATTAATTTGTTGTTTTATTTTTGTGTAGAAAATATCAAGACCTTGTATGAACCTTAGGAACGGTAAATTAACCAACAATGCATACCCGATTCCTAAACGAATTTACAACAAGAAAATGGTCAAAGTGGCTAGTGGAGGGGGAGATCAAGATCCCCCTCAAGGGTCAGGAACAGTAGCACCAAATACTACGCACGTTTCGACTTCTACACAAGGAGCGCATGATATACCAGGGTCGACAGGATCTGCAGCCATAGGTAGTTCCCAACGGGGACTGTCCCACTCTCCAGTTTGACTTCCATGCTTCCTTTTACAGGCACAAACGAGATACCACATTTCTTGACAAATGCCGCAAGTCAATTACATACCCCAAGATCATCCTCATCTGCATTCGAGGGTTGGAGACCCGAGAATCCTTATGGAATGCCGTATTCATATATGGCAGGATTACTAGGGGCAGGACCGACATATACTGCACCTAGCGCAATGGCGTTTTCGCCTAATGTCGGTTCAATAGGTCGAAGTGCACAAAAGATAGGCCCATTAGGCGAAATGCCTCTCTTAACTACCAATAGTCAAGCAGTATTTAGGCAGGAAATGGATGCAAGTAACCACGATATTATAGGTGTTCTTGCAAGAGAATTGGGGTCAATCTTTAATCCATTAATGGCAAACATTACTAGGACTAACCAGGATAATGTCGAAACATACCAAAAGATATCTTCACAAATAGGTCGAATGACAGATTTATTAGGAGTTCCTCAAACTGGGCGAAGAAATAACCAATCTACCTATCGAGAAGGCGACCCAATCCTAGAACAAGTTAGAAATGCAGTTCCACCACCTAGGCAAACACTCGTCGAAAGAAACCAAGTGATAGATTTCGAAAATCAAAATCAAGGGACCAACACTGGCCAACAACCAGTTCCCCAACAGCTGCCTAGGGTAGTCGTAGTAGGAAGGAACGAACATCCAGACGAAGTTGTACACAGGGTTAGGAGAGACAATATGGCAACAGAAAATAATCTCACTACCATGATAGAAAGAATCATGGCTAATAATGGCCTTTGCACTGGACTTCGATGTCCAAATTACACTTCCCCTATAGCAGAATATATTATGCAAACGGAATTACTAAGGGGTACCAAAGTACCCAAATTTACAAAATTCTCAAGAGATACTAGTGAATCGACTGTAGAACACATAGCCCCATACTTGACAGAGGCTGGTTATCTAGCAGGCAATGAAGATTTGAGAATTAAGTATTTCCCAAGTTCGCTAACAAAAAATTCTTTCACATGGTTCACTACCTTACCCCCAAATTCCATAGATGCATGGGCCCACTTGAAAAAGATGTTCCATGAGCAATTCTATATGGGCCAAACCAAAATAAGTTTGAAAGAATTGGCTAGCATTAATAGGAAATTGACAGAACCTATAGATGATTATTTGAATAGGTTCCATTTGATGAAATCAAGGTGTTTCACTATGGTTCCAGAACATGAATTAGTCGAAATGGCTGCAGGAGGTCTAGACTATTCAATCAGAAAGAAACTGGATACTCAATATCTAAGGGATATGGCCCAACTGGCAGATAGAAATCGACAAGTCGAACGATTAAAAGCTGAAAAGGCCAGAGCAAACAAGAATTTTAAGAAAGAGTGAGTGGCATATATTGAGGCTGAAGTATAGAGGGAGAACCCTTTGAAGAGTTATACAGTTTCGAAGAAGTTGAAATAGACTTAGCCGAAATAAAAGAGGCCCCACCTTACTCCTGCAAATTGCTCACCCCTTTGAATGGAAGAAATCCAGACGAGAATGACAAAAGTGATAAATTTCCAAAGAAAACTTACACTTTTGACGTCATTAAATGTGACGAGATATTTGATTTATTATTAAAAGATGGCCAAATGATAGTGCCTCCCAATTCCAAAGTTCCTCCATTAGAGCAACGGAAGAAACATGGTTTTTGTAAATATCATGGTTTCTTAGGCCATAAAACCTCACAGTGCTTTCTTTTCAGGGATCTAATCCAGAATGCTATCAAGGATGGACGTTTAAAGTTCGCAGATAAGATAAAGAATCACATGAAAGTTGATGCTCATCCTTTGAACGTTGCTGACACAAACTACGCTGAACCAGTTGACATCAATATGGTGGATGTGTCTGAAGGTGACATTGCTGAATGGGAGATGGTTTCAACTGGAAAGCAGACTACTGAGAGCCTAAATGACAATGCAGTCTTCAATACTGGTGTTGAAGAATCCTTCGAGGCAGAGATCACTGAAGATCTGAAGGAGAAAACTAGCGAGGCCACTGAAGACCTCAGGGTGAAACTTCAACAGATACAGATTTCTGAAGCTCCTCCAGCAGGCGTTAACATGGTGAATGTTAGGCAGCCTTTATCTGAAATAGAGGAACTAGAAAAGTGTCTATTAAGGGAAAAGGGGAACATTAGAATTCCACAGAAAGTTGAGAGTTTGAAAGATTATCTCTGGAAGTGTCATGAGAAAAATGCTGGACGGATGCTAATGTGCCCAAGATGCTCGATTATGCTGAATCGAAGGGTCCAAGCTAACTATGAAAGGGCCCAACGAGAAAGGATGGAACAACCCTAGAGAGGAGGAAACTTATTGCTGAAGGTGTATTCGAGGCCAGAAGAAAGCTTGGTGAGTTTCTTGGTTAGGTGTCACAAGGAAAATACAGAAATTGTTATGTGTCCCAGATGTGGGGCAGTCTATGACAACCTTATGGCACAATCATTCAAAAGGGTGTTGTTCACCACTGGTTAGGAGTCTCAAGCCCTCCGTCCCAACATGTATGTGTTCGACAACCGAACACCATCAAAAAGGCCTGATAGTCCTCATCCTAGAGCTCGAAGGGTGACATTCAAACTTCACGCAGACATACCCATAGATAGATGGACACAAGCTGGTGCAAGAAATAACAAATGGCGAAGTTGGGACCAAGGTGGACGAACTGCAATGGCGTATAAAAAGCAGTTCCATGCATCAAATCGAGAGACATACAGGTTGGAAAATTACAAAGGAAGAAACCCAATGTCCATATCTCAATGGAGAAGATACCAAAGAATGAAGAAAGCTCAGAAAGAATACAAGGCTAAGGAGGCTGGAGAGTCTAGCAGCACTAAAGTTCCAATGCAAGGGACAAGGACAAGCAAACCTCCGGTGGAACGCAAGCTATTCAGTTCTAAAAACGAGAAAGAATGCAGTCTAGCCCTTGCAAAGAGGATGATAGGTTAACTAATGATTTCGACTCAGATGGAGTTTCATCCATAAACTTTAACTACAACGTGGTGTCTGTACTTCCTCACGAATTTTACCAAGAAACGGAGGTTGAAGACTGCGAGGAAGCTGATGCGGAAGAAATTGAAAAACAAAGACCTGCGTGTTATTATGTGCTGAATAATGGGGCTGTCGAAGAGCAGAATGCGTTTTTCGAAAGACCAGACCAAGGTATGAGAAATCACTTAAAACCTCTTTATATGAGGCCCTAGGTTCATAGGTTCGACGTAACGGCTCGGGAGCCTACCCTTCCCATGGGAATTTTCTAGAAGGTCTCATGGGATCGTTCGTAACCGCCGAGACTTTTTGTCTCTTTGGATTTTGGAACAACTCATTGGTCCATGAGGTTCGAATTTTAGGGGTTGGTTCCCAGAGAGATCAGCTAAATACCCAGTCCAGCCCTCAACAAGGTCGAGCCTCGTATCAGACCTTTCCGAATATTTAACCCACTCTGATTGGAAATATAACAAGACTCGTAGGCGATGTAGTTCCCCTCTGGTCTTAATTATAATTCCCACGCTTAGGCTTAACAGCAATCACATATAAATCCCAACAGTGCAAATTATAACAATTAAGCATTTTATACAAATATGGCAAATAATATTTAATGAAAATAAAAACAATAAATAAATAAATAAATAAAGAATTAAATATTTATTATAAAAAAATATAGACCTTCCCCAAACCCTAAAAATGGCAAATTTGCCAAACCCTAAAATTTGTCAAACCTAAACCATTAACCACAAACCTAAACCTTCTCAAGCCTTAGGAGCATAATAATTCACCTATAGTGTTGTCCCCAGCAGAGTCGCCAGCTGTGGTAACCTGCCCTAAAAATTAGCTCTTAGAGTCGCCACCTATTCTGAAGGGCGAATAAGAAACCCTACGCGGATACGAGATACGGGGTAAGTTATTATAATCAGGTTGAGGGAAGGTATTAGGCACCCTCAACCCTTTCCTAAAGGCTACATTGTAAAGTTAAAGGCTTGTGGCAATATTTATGAGGTTTATAGCTAATGAACTGAAAAGGGTGAAAAATGAGATTTAAAGATGAATTGAAATTATAGGGGGGAAGACTCGCCTTGCTACCAAGTGCCTACGTATATTCTTATGGAGAATCAGAGTCAACGTAGTTCAGGCACAGGGTTGTACGCCTTAGAATTAGTATGAGGTTGTTTGAAATTGTTTAAAGGCTTTTTGAGTGGCCTGTCATAGTTTTGAATTTGATTTGAAGATGAAAAAGTTTTGAGGTTTGGCATACAACCCTGATTTGATATGGCACCGTTAGATGCGATGACCAATAGATTTGGTCAGTATAGCTAACGGATTAATGATCATTCCTTTTTATCAGATCGATCGATAGATGCGACTAATAGATTTAGTCGGGTCGAGGAGAGAATTAGTATGAATTAATTAAATTATTATTATCAGACAAATTAAATTAATCAAAATTATTTCTCGCCTAATGCGACTAATAGATATAGTCGGTTCGGGGAGAAAATTAGCTTTGAATTATCAGAGAAAAAAAATTAAACAATTAAACCTTTTTTACAATAAAAGAAATTAATTAATTAAAAATTATATTTTTTATTATTGCGTGGGGGGTGTATTTTTATTGAAGGGCAGCAATTTGAGGTGTGTGGATAGCAGCTGGGTTAAACCCACGAAGGTTTTTGATCCGTTAGATTGGGTGTGGTGAGGGCGTATGGTATTTGGGTGGGGTAGAAGGATCTGAGCCACAGATTCAGATCTAACGGCCTGCATGAGGCCTGGGGATGAAGGCGCATGGTTATGAAGCACATGGAATCATGTTCCATGGTGCTGCCAAATGTCCATGGGAGGACAAGTGGCGGTGATCTGAAAGGCCAGAGATGATTAACCAAGGGGTCACTAAGACTCCTCTCTCATTTTCCTTTTCCCTTTCTCTCTCTAACTTCTCTTTCTCTCTCTTCGTTCTCCCTTCATTTGAACAACAACCCAGAATCCCTCCCCAGACCACCGTCGGCCCCCGTGTCTTGCCCAGTATCCGATGAACATTCATCGGAATGTTCAAACCCCAACCCAGAACCTACAAACTAAACCCAGAAACTTCAATCCAAACCCAGAAACATAACCCAGAACCCTTCAGTCTTCATCCCTGACCTATGAAACAAACCCTAAACCCCAGATCCGAACATAAACAACAATACACACATGCAATCAAACAAAGAAACCTAAGCTAAGTGTTTACGGTGGTTACCTTGAGTTCATGGATTCAGGAACGTGTATGCTCCTCTCTAATCTCTTCTCTGTCTCTAATTCGCATGTACGACGCTGAAGATCAAACGGCGGCTTAGGGTTCTCTCTCCAGCAAAATTTTTCCCCGACCCCTTTTCAATCTCTTCTTTTTTATTTTATAGACTTAGTGTTAATTCTATTTTAAGTTAAATTAGATCTTAGGTTTTAATTTGATTTGTTCATTGATTGTAATATAATTTCATTCAATAAAATTTTCTGTTTTATTAAAGTTTGATTTAGATTTTAATTGGTAAATCTTTGATTCAATTTGCGTTTATTTGATTTGTTAAGATTTTGTTTATTTGATTGATTGAGGATTGTTAACACTCTTGGGCTTGGGCGAAAACTGCACTAGGGTTTGTGTGTTGGCCGCGGCGGCCGTTGGAGATGGAGGTGGTAGCTGCGCTTAGGGTTTGCGCAAGGGAGATGACGAATAGGATCCGGGTCGATTCTGACCCGGTCCATTCCCTAACCTTGTTTGGCCCAAGATCCAATAACCCACTTTGCTAGTCCCCTAACCGACCCATTTCGCTGTTGACTCCTTTCTTGGCCCAATCAATTCGTTCCTTTTTTTCACACAGCAAAACAAGAAGCAAACAAAAAAACCAATAATTTCAATAATTTCAATAATTCAATTAATTAATTAACTAATCAATAAATTTAATTAATTAATGATATACTCTTAATAATAATCACAAAACTAATAAATATTATTCCAATAGCTATTACCACCACTTAATAAGTATATTAGTGCTAATGATAATGTTTGATTAATCTTAATAATCCCAATATTATCACTAATAATAGAGATTAATAACATTAATAATTTATAATTAGTAGTAATATAAATGGTTAATTAGTGATAAACAAATGGGCCTATTGGGCCCCAAATTTTCTATTCCTTAGAACAACACCTCTTTACTTTCTTTTTCTAAGAAGCAAAAAAAGAATGGGCCATGTGCTAATTGGATTTAGAGGGATCTTTGCTATTTATACCCTTTTTTCACTTTGATCAATTTATAAGGGAATTTTATAAGAGATCGAGTTTAATAATAGGTATATTAAACCCTATGGCTCTTAATTTTTAACTCCCTTAATAAATTAAAAGATGCGAATTATAACGGGTAAATTTTGGGGTATGACAAAAGTACCACTTCGGCAAACCTAAATTTTTGAGTATTTTTTAATGCGCCATCACTCTCAGTATCTGAATTGGCCAAATATTGTAAAAGAGGAATAGATTGAGACAATTTTTCTTAGGTAGGCACTGCAAAGAAGAAATCATTAGGTTCACTGTTCGATCCTTCAAGAGAACCTTTGTTAGATAAAAAAAGGGAATCAAGCAAGAATCCATACTTGGAGGATTGTTAGATGGAGGATTATCAAACTTCAAGTTCGAAGTAGCAGTACCATATCATCCTATGCGGAAAAAAACGACATGAATAAGTCTGAATCTGGAGTGAGTAAAAAACTTATGAGAATAAGAATTGTGGTTTACCTTGGGAAGAGCATTGTCTGGGCTAGAATTGTAACTTTCAACAATTGTTGCAGTTCCAACAGTCTTTAGAGGATGTTCTTCAGATGTCTTTTGGTCATTCGATGCTTCAAGCTTCAAAGTCCTAGAAGTCTTTTCTTGGACCGAAGGAGCTATAGTTTTAGATTTCTTCCTTAGAATCAGTTTGGAATGTGGGGGAGATTGGTCTTCAGCATCAGAGTCAATCCTGGTGCTTTTTCAAACAACTTTTCATTTTGGAGTCGGGGGAGGCTTTCGAGTATTCTGAAATAAAGAAGGTCAGATTTTCACAGCAATAATTTAAGGTGTATAAATCAAGAGCCAAATAATTACAGCAGGTTTTAATTTATTGGTGTTGCTGGAGTCTTCACTAGATTTTTTATCTTTGGAAAGAGTGGCAGGCTTTCGTGCAATGGCCTCGAATCTTTAATATCCTTCCTTCGACCAAGAGCTGCAATCAAATAAAGGAAACAAACAAGTTAATATAAATAATCTTAGAAAGATATAAAATAAGTGAGATCGATTTATTCTCCCGTTTAACACCTTCAGGTATCGGAGTTAGAACACAAACGTGTTCGGGGACAATATGAATAAGTCCTTTAAAACTGTCCAGGGTATGCTTAGTCGGAACCACTCGTTTGACACGTTTTTTGGACTCTTCGCGAAGAATTTTTGTAAAATTTCCACAAACAAACTAGTCTAGAAATGGAGGACTAAAAGCCACACCAAAGTCAGCACTTGGCAATCGAGAGAATTTTGGAGGGTACATTTTAAAAGGTGTTTCATAACGTTGTTCAGGACGAACGTATGAGGGTAATTTTCAGAGTCTCCAATTTTTTAGAAAATGTTTAGTTTAAGGTAAAAGCTACCTCACCAATGGTTCGACTAAGATCATCTGGCCTGTAAGCAGTTACGAAGAATTTTGGGAATGCTTGGATTTCTTTAATATGTTTCGAAGTACCTTTCTTGAAACGCTCATGTGTAGAAGCGAAAGCCACAGTTAGTTCTATCGAAAGAGTAGAATATCAAAAATCTGTTGAAGGTGGTAGTCGGACCAACATGAATGAAACTCTAGAGTACAATAGAAAGAAGGTCTGAAAGAGATGGGTGTAAGAGAAGTGACTCCAATATATCTTGCAGTCTTTGATTTGAAACTTTCTTCGGTCAAGAACATTAAATGGAGGCACAAGTGGCTTTTCTTTTCATACATGGATCTGGGTTTGATTTGAACAATACCAAATTGTCTGGAAACTAGATTAGATTGATAACTAAGAAGGCCATAGTGACTCTTCGAAGTCTGCAGCCTATGGGATAACATTTTAGGAGTTAAAAATGCCTCCCAAATAGCTATCGATTCGACTTGATAGTGAGCCTTTCAGACATGACGGGTGTATCCTAAACCCATCGCCAACCCTAATTATCTAGCCTGTTATTGTTGATACTCATGCAAAGGAGCCCGTCGGTAACACTCAGATGGTCTTCCTATAACCTAGGTGACACCCTATAACGCGTCCCAAAAGGGATGTCTTCCCCGCCGTAGTGACGCTTTCAAGCTTTAGCTATGGAGGCTCTTATCTTACTCTTGCTTTGCTAGGGTTTTCCCCTAAGCTCTGATGACACCTTATCTCTCCAAAAAGAAATGATTTTCTATTCTCCCTCTATACTTAACTAAAACCCTATATTTATTTTATTAATTCTAATAATCCCCTCAACACTTAATAATTCTATTCACATCTCTAAATTAATTAAATTCTATTTTACTCACGAAATCACAATTTCCCACTTTCTACACCATTTTAAAAAATTAAAGTTATAATAAAATTTGAATAAAATTCTAATTACATTTTCGGCGTGTTACACACAATGTTGAGAAATTATTCTTAATCATACTGCAATATTATTTAGAATATAGTCCTTTGTATGATTATTGCAACACAAAAAAAAATCAAGTATTGGTAAAAAAAAATTGAAAAAGGAAACAATACATATTTCTTAAATGTTTTCCATTCACCAATTCCTTGACAATAGAAGTAATCTATTACCTTGGTATTTTTAGTAACTGAGGGTAAAAGTGTCTATTTTGTTATATTTTTTATTTAAAAAGAAAAAAAATTTACCTAGGTTTTCCGTCATAACCGAAGGAAAAACTAAATGTTTTTATTGAGTTTATTTGTCATCCTTAAACAAATCTTTATCGTCTATTTAGTGAGTGTCAATGCTCAAGACATTTCCACCACATTAATCTACAAGAAACATTAATGATCTACGTGAAACTTAAAAAACAGGCATTCAGAAGGCTAACATCATATTATATTTCTGAATCACAAACATTATGAATATAAAACATTTTGAATATCAAACATTGATCATGAAAGACTTTTTAATGAAAATATTGAATTTTAAGCAAGCTTGGTAAAGTTCTCTACGATGGATTGCGAAAGTAGAAAAATATTTTGGTTTAAGGTTGTTTTTATTACATAATCTCTTATCATATAACTAAATATCTATTTTATATCCAACCACTTTTTGCTTTACACGAGAAACATATGTATGCAATATCCAACATTTAATTTCCCCGAGATTTAATGAAACTTTGATACAACATTTGATCTTCAATTATAACGAAGATGATGAATCAGATTCAAAATTTGTTATATATTTTTATTTGTAGATTGAAACCAAATAATGTAAAATGATATCCTCAGTTATTCTAATAAAAGAGAGGTAAAGCGGTGCCTTTAAATAAAACGAATTAGCAATTTCCAGGGGTCGAGCCCACCACAAGTGCAATCTTTTTCTCTTAAGGGAGTTAAAACTGAGAGGTAAAGAGTCAAACTTTTTATAACGTCCTTTGTTACTTCGCTAGTGAAACGGAGGTTAAACCTCATATCCAACAAAGTTTAAATGTATTTTTCTAGTAATGCTCGTTCCGAAAGCTCAAGTTAATCTAGTTATTGGTTCCCGATAGATCTTTTGTGTCAAGATGGGAAAAGATGACAATGTTTTTAGAAATAATGCCAAACTCTTTGCAAAAGGATACAATAAAAAAGAAGAAATAGATTTTAATGAAACCTATGCTATAACAACTAGATTAGAAGTCATAAAGATGTTATATCATCCTTTGTTAAAATAGATGCACAATAATTTTTAATTTTATTTCTAAATCTAAAATGAAAATTCAATCTATTTGTCTTTGTCTTTCTCAATAATCTCCCTCTCAATAAAACCCTATATGCAAGTTCTCACTTTATAGAACATTACTTCAAACTCTAGTCACAATCACGACCATCTATCATTATCTATTAACCCTGTCAATTGAAAGAACACCCACCTATTTACCTCAACACACATGTCCAACAAAAATGCGTTCTCCCCTAAAATTATCCCAACTCAAATTAGTTATAAATCACATCCTAATGGGTCACCGTGTATTAGATTTGAACAACAACGATTGAATAAAGTTCAACTTGGTTTTCAAGATAGGAAGAAAAACTACCTCTCCGTTGAAATAATTCATCCAGTAATCTTAAACCATAATAACCATGGATCTACCCATAGATTTAGCCATACTCTATATTGAGTTTATTTTTCATTCCGCTATTGTATAATTATTGATGATTTTAGTTTCTCATAAGTTATTTAGATATGAAGTTGATAAGTGCCAAAATATCATTATTTTGAGTATATATTTGTGGCACTTATTAATTCTATTCTTTTGATTTTTGTAATAAAATCACAACTTTTGTGTAAATAATAGTATAATTGAGTTTTGATTTGTTTTGTGTATTGTTTGATAGTTTTTCCTTTTTTATAGATAGTGATGCATATTCGAGCCTCGAGGAATAAAGTTTCGAAGGCACGATCTCGATTATGCAGATTTGGAGCAAAATAATGGAAACTCTGCAGAATCTCGCTTAACCAAGCTGAAGCGCGCAAGAGCTTCACAAACAGAGAAGCAGAGTTTTCCAAAGCCCTCTTAGCAAAGTCATCTCACTAAACAGGATTTCCTTTACTATAATAGATATTTTAGGGAATAAGTGTAGCTCCCTTAGCCAGCCTAGCTCACTTAGCCAGCCTGCGCAGATTTTTCTTTATATTCTTTCATTTGTAACATTTCTAGGTTATGGATTTGGGGATTTTTTGTCCCAAATTCATCACCTTCATTTTTATATTAGGATTAATTTATAAAACAACTATAGATCTTGCATTTGAATGATCAGAGGTGGATTTCTCATTAATCGGAGCTGACAACCCGTGAGATATTCAGTTTATCTCTTCTCCTCTTTGTGTATTTCTCTGTTGTTGGGTTTTGTTTGAACATTTACTCTTAACATATGTATATTTATCGCTCATGGAGTTGTATAAAATCTTCTTTACAAATCGTTATTGTTATCTTCTCTAATCTTTTCGCATTTTATGTTTGGGATTTGTGTTGCTTTAAAGATAAACTTCTCAGATCCTAATTAGGAATATATTTATGTTGGATTCTAAACTCGAGAGATGGATTTAGAGCTTACACTCACTTTTGTGTTAAAGCTTATTGCTTCCGTGTTTGGTCGATAAGCTTAAGTTTGTGACGAGTGAATATATTTGGATTCCTGATAAATTATCTCATTCCTACGAATGTATTTAATTTCTGTTTATATCTTTTTACTTTCAACTCATTCGAACCCAAGATCAAAAACATATAAACCATTGAATGACATTCTACACCATTCTCAATGGACACGATAATTCTCAGATAAGTATTTCCAAATATATTGTTTTTTCCCTATACAGCTTTTAACAAAATTTCTCCGTTGCTGGGGAGTGGTTTGTTAGAATTGCATCGCAACAGTTCCTACTATTTTGAGCTTTGTATATATCGTATATATTGTATATGTTAACTTTTATATTTTCACCTGTAAATGATTACTTGTATATGTTTACATAAAAGTATACATTTATTGGTGAATGTTGGTGAAACAAGTTGAACTCAGATTAGCTCTTTAATTACAAATCTTCACTTTTCAACTTGCGTATCCAACATTCACCAAAATTTTCCTTTTTGTATGTTAATAGTTGTATTTGTTCATACTTGTATATGTGTGTTTTTATTTTATGTTCATGAAATTGTTATATATTTATACACGTAACGTTTGTTGAGTGTTATGGTTAGGACACTTTCTTTAGGTTGCACGGTGAAACATCACCATGGCATTATGAGAGAAGGTAACTTTCCCAGCATTACAAACAATAAAGGCGTCAAGCTAACTACATAAATCAAGCGCTTGTTAGGAGGCACCCCAATGGTTGTAAGTTTTGGTTATTTTTCTATTTATAAGGTATTAAGGTGAAGTGGAGAGTGTTGGAGCACCAGATTTTGTTCTGGTTTTTGCTGTAATCGCTTAGCGAGTGTAGAAAATTTCTATTTTTTGTGCTTTGTGCCACTGGGGTTCCTATTCCACTTGGTTTCCTCTTTTTCCCACTTTCACCAAGGTTAATTATTAGTAGATAATAGTTTTGTTTTTCTAATTATTTTGCTGGTTGTTTGGACTCAAATTTTGGTCCGGTAATCGAAGATTTTATAAGTGATTTTCCAAAGCTTGAGTGTTTCAACTTGCGGATGTATAATTTGAAGTTGTATAATTTAAGGTACTCATTCATCTCTTTCTATAGCATAAATTTTTTAGGAAACTATTCATTTGTACAATTACCATGCCATTCATTATTTTGTATTAAATAGTAGGGTTTGTAACCTAGAAATAAGCAAGCCGAGAATTCAAGATGTAGAAATCTAGGGGTTGTGAAGGTGAACCTCCCGGGTTGTGGGAAGGACACCATGTTTGCCTCGAAGCTGTGAAGCAAGAGATGTTGTGTTTACCTCGAAGCCCTTAGGTAAGAGGCATAATGTTCTTGGAGGAAGCTTTGAAGTAACTCCAAGTTATTGTTCGAAGTGTGTCTTCCAATTGTTATTATAGCTATTGTAGGGTTGTAACAGTTAGCTATAACTAGGAAATGAGTGGAGGTTCTCTTATCTTAGATGGAGTTCTAAGATAAAGGTTGCATTGGGTTGTGACTAGGTAAACCTGAGGTTGTTTATCTGTAAACCAGAGGTATTTTAAATAAAATAGTATTACTGAAAGTGAAATCTTCTTCCTGGCTTGGTAGCCCCCAGAGTAGGTGTGTTTGTAACGCCCCAAATTTAATTAGTAATTTTAAATTGATCAAGGATTTATTCGTTGGAATTAGTTGAAGTTGGAATTTATCGATATTATTCAAAAGGCGTGATTGGATAAATGTGTTGATTTGAGCAGTTAACTTATGGTTTGATTAGTCGGAAAAATATAATTGCGAGTTGGTATTATTTAAGTTATGGATCGATTATAGTTATGGAATATTATTGGGAATAACATTCGTTTATGTCATGTCTCTATTTAATTATTTATAGTGTGTTTTATGATTTATTGGATATAATGAAGTTAGTAGTATTGGGCCTAAGTGGTAGAAGTATGACACAAGAGATGGATTATGGGTTAAACCCATTAGTGAGAAGTGAGATAGTAAAGGTTAGGGTTTTAGAGATTAGTCTGATAACTCATTTTTGGTGAAAGAAGAGAAAGAAGAGGGGAAAGCTAGGGCATAAAGGAGGAGAACTTCATTGGAAAGATGAAGCTTTTGCCAAGGTAAGGGTGGGGTTCTTACTCTCTAAGGGTTGGCATGATGATGAGCATGGTAGAGGTTAGACTTCATAATTGTATATCCATAAATGTGTGAAGAATTGGAGTTTTGATGTGTTTATGAATGTTATAAATGATGTGTGATTTTTGGTGTAATTGGTGAAATTGGTCTCGGTATTTGAATAATAACATTATGCTGGTATTGGACTTGAAAAATTATGACTTATAATGATTTTATGGTGTGTTAAATATGGGTTTTTAGGGTTTTAAGGGAGGATCCCTTAGCAGAAGAAAAATACAAATTTTTACACTTCTGCAGTGATGTAACGGGTTACATGGTTGAGGTAACCGGTTACATGTGTAAAGAAATGGGGAAAATGCAGTTTTTGGGCAATTTTGGAGGATGTAACCGGTTACATGGTTTAGGTAACCATTTACATCGAAGAAAAATTGGGTATTTTCGCTACTGGAATTGATGTAACCGGTTACATGAATCATGTATCCCGTTACATCACTGTGTTGGCAGATTTTTCCTAAACTTTGAAAATTCATAACTTTTGACTCGGTTGTCCGTTTGACGCGCCGTTTGGACTGTTGGAAAGCTAACATAAATTCCTATCTTATGAGAATGTATTGAGAACTATTACAAGATTATTAATTATAACTTATACTTTTTATGTGTTTGATATGTATGAATTGATAATGATGTTGTATGCTATATGCAATTAGTTGTACGTATTCAATCTGTATGAGCTGATAATGATGCCTTGTGATGAATTAACAATAAATATTCTTTTAATTAAGTAATTGAACTAACCTTGTTATGTCTTTAATTGATTTGTGTAATGTGATGTTTGTTGTTAATATGATAAATTTGTTGATGTTTGTTGTTAATATGATGAATTTGTTGTTGTTGTTGTTGTTGTTGTTAATAAGACAAATTGTTGATGTTTGTTGTTAAAATTATTAATTAGTTGATGTTGTTATTAATATGACGAAATTGTTGTCGTTATTTCTAGTATGTGGAATTTGTTGTTGTTGTTGTAGACCCAATGGTCAATGTTGATAAGTTGTATTGTGATGTATTGTCAAGTGAATTAATGTTGTATGATGATACGACATAGCGACGTGATTGAGACGTGATGAATTAATATGATAGTAATGATATGGTTATTGCCATAGAACCTTGGCATTGAGATGTTGATGTTTAGAAGATGCTGTGATGTATTGTTTGAGACGACGGGAGTTTTATTCCAAATTGTACCACATGCATTTGCATAAGTCGAGTCACATTTGAATTGCATTTGAATTGTGTTTGGATTGTTGACTAGATGAGATGTTTGTTGTGACGTGATGATATTATAATTGTGAATTTGAATATGTTGTCCTAATTGATCAATGACATTGTTGCCGTTTTGAAAGTTGTATTATATTGATAAGTTGTTTGTGATAAAAATTCTTGTAAGATGTTATGTGATGAGAATAAGTGAAATTATGTATGATCTATATCTCCTATATTCTCTATCATGCATTATGTAAAACCCTTCTAAACCCCCGCGAAATATTAATAAAAATTCAGAGTAAACATGTATAAGGGCATTACAACACCGAAATAATTAAAACATTCAATCATGTCACACCTTATGAGGAACATCAAAACATGTTATTCAACAAACATGTTAACACAGCGGAATTACTTAATAAACTAAATAGCATAAAACATCGGTATCCAACACTAAGAAATCACCGACTCAAAACCAACCAAAACATGACCACAACAAAAGAGATAATAATTCATCAAGCAACTCTAAGTAAACGTTCCCCAGTGTTACAAGACTAGAGCATGACACCGACACAACCGAACTAAACGAAATAACTCTATGAGCTATCCTCACCAAGCACAAGCCGCTACTACTTAATCTAAAAATGGTCAACAGTAAGGGTGAGACAAATCACATTTAAACTATATTATAAGCTCATAATGATAAGACGTCATAAATAGATTATTCACCCAACTATAGTACAATTAGATTTCAAAAATCATTCATAAATAGTTATTCACATAGCCCACTCATAAATCAATACAAACCGATATAAAACAACTTCTAATGTTTATATTAATAACTACAACTATTGATACCCTTGGAATCAAATGGTAACTATTGATGGTTATCCAATTGCTGCAAGTCCACTACATATGTATTGTTTTCACAAATAAAACAACTTCTAATGTTAATATTAATAACTACAACTATTGATAGTTATAATAATAATGATACCCGATAAATACTGGTGGTTATCCCTCTCTGATTACAAATACTGATGGTTGTGTTACTAAATCCTATGCAAATATTGACATTAGTATTTGTGAAAATTATCATTCATAATGACATAACATTTCAGCTGAAGTTGGCTAAAGAAAATGTAGTAATCTTGAAAGCAGAAGGAGTTGATCCCAAATTGAGCTAAAAAGTCTTACGACAATATTGTGTTGTACCCCAATTTTTGACCACTGAGATCCCACCATATTCCAAAATAGAAGGATCATCATCATCATCATCATCATCATCATCATCTTTATCATCATGCATATATCATTTGCTAACCAAAAATACACAAAAATTGTTGTTTGTTGCTTGTATCCTAAGACAGGAGACTAATCAAAAAGGAGAGTGAGCAAATTAGGGTTTTGAGGCCCCAAGAAAGTTCAACATTATCCTATGATTCAAAGGGTTCTCCCATCAACATCTAAGTCCAAGGATGGCCCAACTCAAGATCAACAACATTTAAGTTCACCTGATGCCCAAATTAGGGTTTTGACCTAATTCAACTAGAGGGTTGACTTTTAATCAGGACATGGCTCCAAGACTCAAACCATGATTCAACGGCATCCAAATAAACATTATAATCCATTCATATCATTATTTTGAAGAGGAGACCTTGATTCATGTGGAATCCACAAAACTGTAGTTCATTTGGAAAAAGTCATTTTTGTGGGTAAACGTTTGACTTTTGAGAAAATTGGTTAACCATGGACTTTGGAGGATTCAAATCATCAACATATGATCAATAAAGATATTTGACCAAGTAAAATCAAGAAAATTCATCAAGAATAAAAAAGTCAACAAAAGTCAAAATAAGGGTTTTTAAGTGATTTTAACTTCATTTTGGGAACTTCAAATTTCACCTACAAACTCAAAAATCTCCCTACATGAAAGTTGTAGATCTTGATCAAATAAACAACTTTGTCACTTATTTCATTTCATCAAAAAATGATTGTCTTGAGAGATATGGAACTAAGAAGTTTATGATCAAAAAACTTCGAAATTTTTTAAGTGGTTTCACTTGAATTTTTCCCAACTTTGTGGCCATTTTTCTCCATGACCCAAAGAGAGTTTGAGAAAACTTTTAACAAGTGGATTGAATTATGTAGCAAGGGCTTTCCAAAGGGACCATTGGCATGAAGTTTCATCACTTGAGCTATGAAATATGATTTTGTTAATATGGCTTCATGGCACTTGAAATGGAAGTTATGAACAAGAAGAACATGGATGAATCTTGATCCAAATCTAAAAAATCTTCAAAGTACAACCACTCTAACTTATTTAACACACCATAATTAGAGGATTACACTCCCTTTTGAGCTATGATCAAATTTGTTAAGCCATTAACCATTGAATCATTCCATTAATGGCATAAAGATCACACCTCAACTTTGAAAAAGAGGCTTTAATCCTAACCACTCTTCCGTTGAGCCTCCCCATGTCTCCTTTGCAAGAAAAGCAAGTTAAAATCAGCAAGCAAACCTCTAATGTTCAGAAAAAAGTCACACAAGCATGCTTGATGTAACACCCTCCTAAACCCCGTGGCAATTGTATAAAATTCAGAGTAAAACATAAGAACAAGGGTGCCAGAATTAATATAAATCAATTTATCATAAGTTAATTGTCGTGCTACACTTAGGAACAAATCATCAAATTATCATAATCATGTTTCCACACAGCGGAAAATAATTCTTACAGATAAGCATAACATCATCTATGCAATATCCCACAAAATAAATCCAAAAACAAATAGATAGAGTTATAATCAAAACTCTATACTAGCGTTCCCTAGTGTTACAATATCAGAGCATGACACTTGACGCTATTCTAAACACACTGACTTATGAGCTAATCCTCACCAAGTCGAAATCCGCTATCCTCAATCTGAAAATGACAACATGTAAGGGTGAGTCTCATTCACAATTAACAAATATTATTGCATCATAAACAATAACATATCATAGTTATATTATTCACTCAATTTCATAGTATTTGGATTATCAGAAAAATCCATCAATTACACAAACACCAATAGGATACATCATTCAAACGTCATATTCATCAATCAAGTCACAACAAACCATGCATATGTAATGAACTGACACTATGCATGTGGTATTGTCGCTACCGCGAAAAATGGATCAGAGTTGCCACTAATATATTTATCCCATCGAGGAAAGGAATACCAGGAAACCTAACTCAGAACAAGAACAAGGTCTTTCGACCAGAGAACAGGGCACGAGAGTCGGTTACGCAAGGGGAAGGTGTTAGCACCCCTCACGCCCATCGTACTCGATGGTGTCCACCTATGTTTGTTTCTATCTAAAGGGTGTATATCTATGTCTAAACCTAAATGCGAATGAATGCGAAAAGAAATACGGGGAAAAGAAGGAATTATTTACAAGTGTGCTCGCTTAGGCCCCGCGACCGAATGCCTACGTATCCCTTACCAGGAATCAGAGCGACCGTAGTTCGGCTCCATAGTTTCCATTTATTTTATGTTTTTTAGTTGAACAGCGGTTAAGGTCACAATCCACGATGCTCGACCTTTGGAGACTTATACGCCTACTTTTGGAAAGGACTTAACTTGTTCTTAGGTGCCTAACAAGGCAAAAGAAAAGAAAGGATTTGGTTTGTGTTTTTTATGTAACTACATGATGAACAAAACCCAATACAAGGTTTCGCACCACTTCATCACTTTGTTTTAATTTGAGCCTTTATTAGGTGTTTTAAATGTCTTTGGTTGGATATTTTTTAAGGGAATTTACTTTGCGATTAGAATCACATAAAATGTATAATGATCGAGAAGCAGGTTAGGGAATGAATCCCACTCACTTCTATCCCATTATGTAATGTTCAAGAAACAGATTAGGGAATGAATCCCACTCATTTCTATCCCATTAATTAATGTTTGAGAAACAGATTATGGAATGAATCCCACTCATTTCTCTCCCATTAAGTAGTGACCGAGAAACAGATTAGGGAATGAATCCCACTCATTTCTATGCCACTAAGTGATTGAGAAACAGATTAGGGAATTAATCCCACTCATTTCTCTATCACTCTCTTAATGTGATTCGCATCTTTATTTATTAATGTTTTAAAGTTGAAAAAGAAAAAGAATGAACAAGGGGGACTAACCTATTTTCTAACCTAGTTGTTATTCTAATTCCTATTTAAAATCTAACTAAAATCTAAAGGGAATTTACTAAGAAGAGAGTTGTTTAAGTTGACCAAAGTCAACTTTTCCAACTAAGGGTATTTTTAGTATTTTTACAAAGTATGCAAATATTCACAATAAGAAAGAATTAAAATCTAAACTTAAGGGGAAAATATTCACAAGCAAACATATTTTTTATTCATGTTTAAGACTATTTTGGATTAAAACTAAAAAAAACTATGTATTTTTATTATTTATTAGCCAATCAACAATTAAAAGAAAAATAACAAAACCACAATTAAAAGGAACTAAACAAAAAAAGATTATTTACTCCTAAAATCTAATTAGTTAAAACATATTTTTATCATTTTATTTGGGTGGAAAATGGATTTATTAAGCAAAAGTTGAAGAGAAAACAGTTTGACACAAAATACCAATTCTACCTAAGGATGGGGTGTATTAGCAATGTTAGCATGAACTGGATACTAGTTATGGCGTGTTTGGGCTCAAACTCAGGGGGTGTAGGAATCAATTCCGTGAGCCCAGACTTCATCACATCACTACTTCATTTTTATTATTATTGTTTTTATTATTACATGCAGCCTGCAGCATTTTTATACTATGGTTTTCTTTAAAAACGTGACATGATATTAAAATCATACTCAGTATCAATTGGTCCAAAAATATATTAGTGAGATAAGACAAAATGAGTGCTAGACCATTCAGGCGCCTACACCTCATCATCTAATCATATGAATCGAACAAGAGAGAAGAAAAAAAGAACTCATGAGCTAATGAACACGTGACACGCATGCTGCCTGCATCCGTTACGCAAGGCAAAAACCTATCGCCGGAGATGCTGCTTACCTTCTTCTCCGGCCACTATCCTTGCCGGCGATACATGATAACACCTAGAAACGGAGGAAACTACCACTATCTAACTCGGAATCCTCTCCTGAGTTCAAATCTGAACTCTATTTTCTATGAATCTCCCTCTAGCTTATGAACCGAAGCCAAGAATGAAACCTTAGATTCAAGAAATCTCACCAACACGTACAACAAGCGCATCAAAGTGATTCATACAACATATAGCACTCAAGTATATTTCTCTCAGCATTCAAGCAAACCATCATATCTCGGAAATTGAAACGAGCTTGAGATTCAAACACACAAAGTATTGTATGCAGCAATTTATGCACAAGACTCATTCCTACTCTTCTACCATGCTCAGAAGGACTAAGAGGCATACCTGAACGAGATCTTGAGTTGACGGAACGAAAATCTCCACTGCTTGTTCTTGAATCTTGAACGGAACACGTTTTGAATGAGGATGGATCCTTGAGAAACAGACTCAAGGATTGAGGCTGACGAAGTCCAGAGTTGCTTCGGTGAAGGCGAGGTTCTTGATGTTGAGAGGGAGTGTATTGTTGTGGCGGTGGTGGATGAACATTGAAGGAGAGGTGGAGGCGTGACTATGGCAGCGACGAAGATTGATGAAGATCCATGAAGGTTGAGAATCGGTTATGGTGGCTGGAATTAGTTGTTGGAGTTTGTTATGGTGGCCGGAGTTAGTTACTATGGTGGTTAGAGGTTGTTGATGAGAGGATGAGGGAGAAGGAGAAGAGAGTGGTGAGAGAGTGAGCAACGAGTGAAGTGAAAAGGGAATGATGCTGAAAAATGAGAGTGAGTGTGTCTTTATATAATGTGAGGTGAGAGTGGATCTTTTGGATCTGAGCAGTGCGGGATACACTCTCTCCTTTAAACTTAATGTGCAAGCTGTGTTGTTTATGGTAAGCTCTTCTATTGCTTTTCACGTGCCCAGTTATATGCATGGCTTGATATAGGAATGCTAGTGGTGACTTACTTCATGCATGCCCTTTTGCACAACATTCATATTGATACCTCGTGCCACACTAAATACCAACTTCATGCACCTGTAACTTCGTTTTCAGGCCATCACTCAGTTCAAATTTGTAATCATTGTCAAGAGGGCATGTAATAGAAGAGAATTGATATTGGAAGTGTCAAGAAATACTGCCTGGAACTTATTCGAAAATGCCCATGAAAAGTGGCCTTGCCCCTTTGATTATATGTGCATGCTGTCTTGCTCTTATGTTTATCTCAGATGCCATTTCAAATGACTCACTTTAATGCTTTGCCTCTCAATCCACACCTCATAACAAGTCACGAAATTGGTAACAAACAAAAGAAGGCATGGAGTAGAACATACTTGCATTAGAATCAACTCAAAAGACTTTCCACAATTCCCTAAAATTGACTTTATATTTGGCCCACCACGTGTTTGACAAAATGTCTCACGCATGCCATGGATTTTGGCCCCTGCGCTTGGCAATGCATGGCTTGATCAGAGTGTGACTTTGAAGCTTCATGATTGATTCAATATTCACCCAAATGTCTTGGTTCTTGTGTCACTGTGAAGATGTCATGGCAAAGAGTAGATACATACCATGTTTACACTAAATGGACTTTTATATTCTTCTAAAATCGACCCCAAAATCAGCACACCACATGCTTGATGAAATGTATCATGCTGCCCAGAATTTTTGCGCAGCCTCATGACTTGAAACAATTTGAAACTTCAAACTTCAAATCTCAATATCTCTTGATCCAAGCTTCAAATGGAAAAATCTCCAACTACAAATTTGTAGAGGGCTGTGATTTGAACACTTTTGATGTTGAGCTTGTCTTAACATTTTGCCATTTTCTTCATGATAATTGGACTTGAAGTGAGCTAGTCAACCAAATCTTCAACCTTTTCAAAATTATTCTAAGTGTTAAACTTGCTATTTTTGGTAATTCCATTTTCAACCTAACTTTCCAATTTTGGTAACTTTTGTATTTTCTTGATTTTATTCATTTTGTTGACTTTCTTTGACCGGTTTTCCACCAAAAGTCGACATTTGACAGTTGACTTTGACTTTGACCAAAAAGTCAACTTTTCCTGATTTTTCTGATTCTAGATGAACTTCCTGATTAATCAGTTTCAAAACCGATTCTCAACCAATTTCCAACCATATAAACTCCAGTGAATGATATTTCTTCAAGACAGCCATATCTCGCCTCCACAAATATCTCCTGATTAAATCTTGACCAGAAAGTCAACAGGATTGACTTTGGTCAAAAACCCTAATTTGAAAAGCCCTGATGAATGTGAGATTGTATCTTTTAATCAGAGCTTTGCCTTGGAGAAGATAAAACCCTGATTTTATGAGGACCTCAATGGGGATGGTACCATACAATCAGATTTCAAATATTTCTCTTTTGGACCAGGAAATTTCCCACATAGAAGCTCTTTTCTTATCAATTCTGACTGGTAACCATGATATGAATGAATGTATCGAGTGTATGACCTATGTGAGGCATGCATATGAATGTGTCATGAAAGCCAATTGGGGAATAAATAAGTGGTCAAATTTTGGGGTGCAACAGCTGCCCCTTTTCAATCTTCTTAGACCTGAATGTACAAACGATACAAGTTTTGGACATTTGAGGTGTAAGTGGATTGAATACTAAGGAACCCAAAAATTTGCGCTCTGGAGTGACAACTCTGAGGCGATGTTTGTAATTTTGATTTTGAAAGAGGAAACTATTTACCACTGACTCCAAACAAGGGATACTATTAAATGCTTGATAAAACAAGAAACGCCAGTCAACTACTGGATCTTTGCCGATAACAACCGGACTTTGAAGGAAAGGACTAATAACAATCGGACCCCACCGAAGAACGCCTGTAACAACAGATTTTTAAGGAAAAGGCTAGTAACCACTAGACTCGACCAAAGGATGCCTGTAACAACAGGACTTTTACTGGTAACGACCAGATTTTGAAGGACAGGACTAATAACAATCAGACCTAACCGAAAGATGCCTGTAACCACAGGACTTTAAAGGAACAGACTAGTAACAACTAGAACTGACCAAAGGATGCCTATAACAATAGGACTTTTACTGGTAACGACCAGATTTTGAAGGACAGGACTAATAACAATCAGACCTAACCGAAAGATGCGTGTAACCACAGGACTTTAAAGGAACAGACTAGTAACAACTAGAACTGACCAAAGGACGCCTATAACAATAGAACTTTTACTGGTAACAACCATATTTGAAGGACAGGACTAATAACAATCAGACCTAACCGAAAGATGCCTGTAACCACAGGACTTTAAAGGAACAAACTAGTAACAACTAGAACTGACCAAAGGATGCCTATAACAATAGGACTTTAAAGGAGCAGACTAGTAACAACTAGAACTGACCAAAGGATGCCTATAACAATAGGACTTTAAAGGAGCAGATTAGTAACAACTAGAACTGACCAAAGGATGCCTATAACAATAGGACTTTTGCTGGTAACAACCCGACTTTGAAGGATTCCTGTAACAACAGGACTTTTGCTGGTAACAACCAGACTTTGAAGGATGCCTGTAACAACAGGACTTTTGTTGGTAACAACCAGACTTTGAAGGATGCCTGTAACAACAGGACTTTTGCTGGTAACAACAGACTTTGAAGGATGCCTGTAACAACAGGACTTCAGGGAAAGAGATGCCAATAATCGTTGGACGTGACAGAAGGAGACTAGTAAAAACTAGACCCTTATTGGGGATATACTACCTCGTGCTTTTGAAGCATATACGAACCTGGCTTATGCATTGATGCATGTTTGAATTTTTCATGGCGTAATGCTCCATATTCATGGAAATGTTACGCGTTTTTGTAGATGCAATGTGAATGCAATGATTACTATGTTCAAGAGAGGACATATGAATATCGGAAAGAGACTTCTGTCCAAAGCACTCTGTGGGGGATTCTTTTTGCTTTCTCGACCTTGCAAGATCACACCAGATGATTTCTCGACCAATCCTGATATGTAGCTTCTGCATGGGAATAACTTGCGCCAGAAAAATTGTGAGGAAAGAGACACAATGACACTTTTGAGAGACATTATCGTCATCGTGTTTGGAAACTTGAAGATTGCACCTCCCCTTTTGAATTTCCACATCTTTGTCAAAGAAAAAGGGAATCTAATCAACACTGCGGAGCTTTCGAACCCTGGACGAGAGCTCCCTAGAGAAATAAACTCTGGTATTCCGGAAAGGAGGCCTTTGGGCTCCATCTCGAAAGAGACGTCCGGTTGACACTTCTTGAAGCGTAGGTACTGGCATCTGACTATGCTGAATGATGAGAGAGTCCTGCAAAACAAGCCAAACAAGTATGCCCCAGGTATGATGGTTTTACCTCGTCCACCATCCCAAGTACTCAAAGTCTTTAAGCAATTCTATCTATCTTAGATCATATTCCTTTTGTAGGACTTCAATGTTAGAAATGCAATGCTTACCAAAATAACTGGACGTTTTTGTAAACAAAACTAAAAAATAAAACGATGTCGGAATTTTCTGAGTGAAATATCTTTTCATTAATGAAAAATTGCCTAACATAGGCGAGTACATCAGGAAGTGGCCCCCTTAAGGAGGTGACCACCAAAAAGGAAAACAAATAGCATTTACAACTATGGCAACGTAAGGAAAGATTCCATTGGCTTCTAATCTTGCTATGCCTTGCAGATCTTCAATATTCCTTCTATTTTGCCTTCTGAAATGGATGAATGAATTGATCTTTTACCCTTCTGAGCCCTCCAATTGTGGTGACTAGTTATACTCAAGGATCCAATGCACGACGCAGTTATTCGCTTCTTGTCCCTCTTTTGCCTGGACCGCCCTTTCGGGTTTTCAATCCACCAGGACCCCTTTTTTGCCTAAGTCGCCCTTTCGGGTTTTCAACTTAGCGGGTGTACTTTATTTCTTTTTCATTCTTTTGCCTGATCTTTTCCTTTTCTTTTATTTTATTTTTGATCAGGTTTATGCAAAGTATTCTTTAACTGCGTCGGCATTCACGGGAAGTGGGAAGTCTTCGCCATCCATAGTTGAGAGGATCATGGCGCCACCTGAGAAGACTTTCTTTACGACATAAGGCCCTTCGTAATTTGGAGTCCACTTGCCCCTAGGATTGTTGTGAATAGGCAGGATCTTCTTGAGCACAAGGTCACCAACCTGAAAGTGTCGAGGACGAATCTTCTTGTCGAAGGCTCTCTTCATCTTCTTTTGATAGGCTTGCCCATGGCATATGGCTACTAGTCTCTTCTCATCAATGAGGTTCAGTTGATCAAATCTGGTCTGAACCCAATCAGCTTCACTGAGCTTCACATCTGTTAATACCCTTAATGAAGGAATCTCAACCTCAACCGGAAGAATCGCTTCCATGCCATATACTAACGAGAAGGGAGTTGCCCCTGTGGAAGTACGCACCGAGGTACGATAACCGTGTAAAGCAAAGGGCAACATCTCATGCCAATCCTTGTAAGTGACCACCATCTTTTGCACAATCTTCTTGATATTCTTATTAGCCGCTTCAACTGCGCCATTCATCTTTGGCCTGTACGGGGAGGAGTTATGATGTGTAATCTTGAAATTCTCGCATAATTCCTTCATCATCTTATTATTGAGGTTGGATCCGTTATCAGTGATAATTCTCTCAGGAACCCCATAACGACAAATTATATGGTGCTTGATGAAACGAGTCACTACTTGCTTGGAGACATTTGCATAAGAGGCCGCTTCAACCCACTTGGTGAAGTAGTCAATAGCAACGAGGATAAAACGATGCCCATTAGAGGCGGTGGGCTTGATTTCTCCAATCATATCGATGCCCCACATAGCAAACGGCCAAGGAGATGTCAACATATTCAGAGGAACCGGAGGTACATGAACCCTATCTGCATACACCTGACATTTGTAACATACCACCACATGGTTGAAACAATCATGTTCTAAGGTCGACCAATAATAACCTGCTCTCAATATTTTTCTAGCCATGGTGTGTCCACTTGCATGTGTACCAAAGGATCCTTCATGCACCTCTTGCATGATCTTTGCTGCTTCGTGTCTATCCACGCATCTGAGCAACACAGAATCAAAATTCCTCTTGTACAACACACCTCCAGCAAGGAAAAACTTGGCGGATAGTCTCTTCAGAGTTTTCCTATCCGTAAGGGAAGCACCCTCAGGATACTCCTGGGTCTCCAGAAACTTCTTAATGTCATAAAACCATGGTTTCTCCTCAGGCACGTTATCAATAACGCCACAAAATGCAGGCTCATCCTACCTTTTGATCACAATTAAAGGCGCTTCATTGTCCCACTTGACTTTGAACATGGATGCTAAAGTGGCCAAAGCATCAGCCAAATGATTTTCCTCTCGAGGGATGTGATCAAAGGTAATCTCATCAAAGTATTGAGTCAATTTCACAACATGTTCTCTATAGGGAATCAAATTGGGGTGGCGTGTTTCCCAATCTCCGTTAATCTAGCTAATCACCAAAGCAGAATCTCCATAAACTGCGAGATTTTTAATCCTCAAATCAATGGCGGCCTCAATACCATATATGCAAGCCTCGTATTCAGCCACATTATTAGTACAATCAAAACAAATCCTGGCCGTGAATGGAATATGAAAACCTGTCGGAGAAGTAAGCACAACCCCAATACCATTACCCAATGCATTAGAGGCACCATCGAACACGAGCGTCCATCGCGCCCCTGGTTCAGGTCCTTCCTCTTGATCTTGACTCTTGGAAGTCTCTGCCACACACATTATATCCTCATCAGGAAATTCAAAGTACATAGACTTGTAATCGTCCACAGGTTGATGCGCAAGATAATCAGCAATTACACTACTTTTAATGGCCTTCTGAGTAGTGTATTGTATGTCATATTCTGTCAAGATCATTTGCCAACGGGCAATCCTTCCTGTCAATGCTGGTTTCTCAAATATATATTTGATCGGATCCATCTTTGAAATCAACAAAGTGGTGTGAGTCAACATATACTGTCTCAGTCGGCGAGCAGCCCATGCCAAAGCACAGCAAGTTTTCTCGAGTAGTGAGTATCTTGATTCACAATCGGTAAACTTTTTGCTAAGGTAATAAATTGCGTGCTCTTTTCGACCGGACTCGTCATGCTGACCCAGCATGCACCCCATTGAATTCTCGAGGACCGTCAAGTACATAATCAACGGTCTACCTTCCACCGGAGGCATGAGGATTCGAGGCTCTTGCAAATACTCTTTAACTTTATCAAATGCCTTTTGACAATTGTCATCCCACTTTATTGCCTGATTCTTTCTCAACAGCTTGAAGATGGGTTCACACGTGGCGGTAAGGTGTGAGATGAACCTTGCAATATAATTCAACCTTCCCAGGAACCCGCGAACCTGTTTCTCAGTCCTCGGCTCAGGCATCTCTTGTATAGCTTTTACCTTGGCGGGATCGACCTCAATACCCTTTTCACTCACGATGAAACCAAGCAACTTTCCTGATCTCACTTCGAAGGTGCATTTATTGGGGTTCAACCTTAACCTAAACTTTCTTAACCTTTCAAACAATTTCTTTAGGTGAACCAGGTGCTCCTCTTCAGTATGGGACTTTGCGATCATGTCGTCCACATAGACCTCGATCTCTTTATGAATCATGTCGTGAAACAAAGTCACCATAGCTCTTTGATAGGTTGCCCCAACATTCTTCAACCCAAACGGCATGACCTTGTAACAAAAGGTGCTCCAAGGCGTAATGAATGTTGTCTTTTCCATGTCCTCGGGCGCCATCTTTATTTGATTATAACCAGAAAAACCATCCATGAAGGAGAAAACCGAGAACTGAGTAGTGTTATCTACCAACACATCAATGTGAGGAAGCGGGAAATCATCCTTCGGGCTCGCTCTATTCAGATCTCGATAGTCGACACACATTCGTACTTTCCCATCTTTCTTAGGTACAGGTACAATATTGGCGACCCATGGTGGATAAACTGTTACAGCAAGAAAACCTGCATCAAACTGTTTCTGAACCTCTTCCTGGATTTTCTTGGACATGTCAGGACGTGTTTTCCTGAGTTTCTGTTTGACAGGCGGAGAGTTTTCTTTAAGAGGTAACCTGTGCACGACAATGTCAGTATCTAATCCAGGCATATCTTCGTAAGATCAAGCAAAGATATCAGAATACTCTTTCAACATTCCAATCAACTTTTCTTTTACATCCTCATTCAAAGAAGCCCCTATTTTAACCTCCTTTCTCATCTCTTCGGTGCCATGATTCACCGTCTCAATAGGCTCTTGATGTGGCTCGATTACTTTCTCTTCTTGTTTCAACAATCTGGCCAACTCAACAGGGAGGTCACAATCTTCTTCATCCCCTTCTTCAGCGGTGTAGATAGGATTGTTGAAGTCATAACGAGGCATAGCAAGATCGTTATCAACAGAATCTGGAGGAGAAGTGGATCTGCATGGATTATGATTTATGCTTCATTTTAGAATGGAGGGATGATTATGAATAAGAAACGTTGCCATTTTTTATTTTTTATTTAAAACGAATGTAAAAGTAAAAACGAAAGACAGGGAATGAAATATTTGAATGCAAAAACTTCCTTTTATTAATGATTTTAACATTGAAAAACAACAAATGATGCCCTACATGTGTTCACTGTGTCTTGGGCAGAACACAGGAATTATTGCATGATAAACAAAAACAGACAGTATTACTCTTGATCAGAAGCAATTGAGATGATGTCCTCGGACGACCAGTTGAGAAGCTTCTGTCCTGGGGCACACGGCTTGATCCATTCTTCAATGTCATAATCGCTATCCATATCATCATCAGCAGCACAAATATGATCCTTGACAATGCCAGCACTAGAGAACTTGATCGGAACGAAGGTTCCGTGCTTCTTGGGGGCCTCATTAGATGAACTCTGACCCAACTCATATCCAATCCCACATTTATCCTGCTTGATTGGCAAATCCAAGACTCGGCCCCATCCTTCAGGATGACCAGATTCAACCACAGCTTTAGCTTCCTTTAGTGAAGACATGGGAGCCTCCAACTTCTTATTTTCAACATAAGGGATCTTGATAGTCTGGACAGCCTCGAAGGCTTGGCAAGGCGTCTCGTGGACCTCTCCTTCTACATCAATATACCTGAAGGACGCAAGATGGCTTACCACATGTTCTTCCTCCCCGCATATTATGACTATCTTTCCTTGAGTCGCGAATTTGAGCTTCTGATGCAATGTGGAAGTCACGGCCCCAGCAGCATGGATCCATGGACGTCCCAGGAGACAACTGTAAGACGGGTGGATATCCATCACAAAGAAAGTAATAGTGAAAAGCTGAGGGCCTATCATTATCGGCAAATCAACCTCCCCAAACACTGATCTCTTTGATCCATCAAAGGCTCCCACTGTCAATTCACTCGGCCTTATCTCCACACCAGAGTAATCTAGCCTCATCAAAGACGATTTCGGTAATACATTCAAGGAAGATCCATTATCCACGAGAACACGTGATAACATAGTCCCTTTACACTCCACTGATATATGCAAAGCTCTATTGTGGTTTCTACCTTCGGAAGGCAAATCTGCATTGGTGAATCCCAATCCATTACCAGCATTGATGTTTGACACCACCCCTTCAAGTTGATTCACTGAGATCTCCGGAGGAACAAAGGCAGCACTTAAAAGTCTCAACAAAGCATTTCGATGTGTCTCTGAACACAAGAGCAACTGCAAAATCGAAATCTTTGATTGAGTTTGACTCAATTGGTCAACCACTTTATACTCACTTTTCTTGATGATCTTTAGGAACTCTTCCATTTCTTTGGCCACAGTATCTTCAGAATTAGAGCTTTACCCCTGATCCACTGTATCTTCTGCCACTCTTTTCCCTTTTGCTTGAACTAGAGCTTCTGCATTGTCATTGCGAGTATTTTGGGGAGGATTGAAAATACGACCACGTCTTGTCATTCTTCCAATGCCAACAACATTATCCACATCGTCTTTCTAAACCGGCATTTTAATCTCATACTCGGCCCCTTGGTAGAAAACTTCACCGCCATAATTCCATGGGATTGCTTTTTCACTAGTATATGGGATGGGACCAGGCAACGTGATGACCAAAGGCGGCGCTCTGGCAGGAACCGGGATCTTAGCAGGAGTATACGGGATGGATAGCACATTGATTTCATTCTTGACTGACTTTGGATGTCGCACATGCTCAAACTGTAGATACCCACTATCTATCAACTGTTGGATCCCACCTTTCACCTTGTCACAAACTGAGGAAGTGACCATACAATCAGTACAGAATTCTCCACAACCAGCGTATAGACTCATCCTCAACAATTCCTTCTTCAATAATGGCAACAAAGATCCCAATTCGATCACATCCTTGACCAAGTGAGTGTCTTCAACAATCTCGATGGCATTTGCAGCATGAGTTCCATGGGAGGGCATAGGGTTCTGTACAACGTTAGGTCCTTGAGTAGGGGTGAACTCAATAGCCTTTGAATCAAGCATATCCTGTACTTTATGCATGAATCCTATGCAATGTTCAATATCATGGCCAGCAGCCCCAGAATGAAACTCACAGTGGGCATTAGCATCATAGTTAGGAGGAAGCTTAGCAGGTGGGGGGCCCATGGTACGAAGTTGCACCAAGTCACCATGTAAAAGATGAGCGAGTAATTGTGCATATGTCATAGGTATAGGATCAAAAATTCTTGGTGCTCTCGGCTTTTGCTGATACTGACGCGGGGGATACCGCTGCTGTTGTTGTGGTTGTTGTTGAAGAGGAGTACTCGGTATGGTCACAGCAACTACCTGATGATAAGCATGACTCTTGCCTTTACCATAGTAGGCAGCACTCGTTTCACCCTCTCTCTTTTTAGCAAATCCGTTATATGGTTTCTTCCCTCCTGCCCCGGAGGAGGAACTAGCGGCACTCGGATTCTGTATTCTACCAGCCTTAATTCCACTTTCAATTCGCTCACCAATCATAACTAACTCGGCAAAACTTGAGGATGCAGAGCAGGCAGAGTAGTATTGGCCCTCTAGAGTGTTGGTGAACAGGTCCATCATCTCTCTTTCCAACATAGGTGGCTGGACTCTAGCTGCCAACTCGCGCCATTTCTGCGCATATTCTTTGAAGGACTCATTAGCTTTCTGGGCTAGATTCTGTAACTGAGTGCGATTCGGTGCCATGTCAACATTATACTGATACTGCTTTATGAAGGCATCAACAAGGTCTCTCCAACTTCGGATACTAGCTCTTTCCAACCTCATGTACCACTCCAAGGATGCCCCAGTCAGACTATCTTGGAAGAAGTGCATCAACAGTCCTTCGTCTTCATAATACACATGCATCTTGCGATAGTAAGCTCGGACATGTGTCTTAGGACAAGTATTCCCCTTGTATTTCTCAAAATCAGGTACTTTGAACTTTGGTGGCACACGGACGCCAGGAACTAAACCCAAGTCATTGATATCCATACCCAGGCCTTGGCCTTCCATTGCCCTCATCCTTTCCTCCAGACCTCTAAACATTCTTCCAGCATCATGTGGAAATCCCCACTCACTTTCAGGAAACAAATCCTCATGTCGGTCTTCTTCCAACATAGGGATAGCAGCAGCCCTTCTGATTTGTTGTGTAGTTTGTCCTTCAGGAGTAGGCTGTGGAGGCCCACGAGGATTACCTTGATTGGTAGCAGGAGGAATTACACCAGGTCCTCCGTTCACGGGTTTACCATTGACACGGGCATCAGCAGGATTTCTTTGCGGGGGGTCCGCAACAACCTGAGCAACTGTGTCCATCCGGATTCTGAGCTCTTCTTGGCGATCAGCCATGCCTTGCATGACTTCCATGAACTGAGCCATCTGAGCAGTAACCTGAGTTCTCATCTGGATAAGATCATCCCTTAACTGATCCATTTGCAGTGAATGATTAGCCCTTGTGTAGTAGCGATGTGTAGGTGGAGGTGCAATTGCTGAAAGAGAAAACCTTATCAGTCAAATAAGAACACCATCTGATGTACCTGTTTGTGCATGATGTGAATGAGGTGCATGTGTGCATATGATGTGAGGTGCCATTTTCAGAGTATCCAAAATATTTAATATTAATCAAGAATGTTTAACAATGTGACAAAAGATAAGCATTAAGAGAAAACAAAAGACTCCCATTTCATTAATAATCTTCTTTTGAGTTTGGGCATACCCATACATTGACAAGATAATTCAAACAACAGAAAAAGAAAGGGACCCCGTCCAACAAGCCTGGTGGTGGTCATGAAATACAAGCTCAATCATCAATCCATCTTGATGTAAAACAAAGGTCCTCCTTGTTTGAAGTGCGCGTCGCTCCACTTTTTTAGTTTCATCAAACATTTTCTTGGTCACTTCTCGATCTCTTCCTTTGACAAAACTTTGAATCACGACATCTTTGCGGAACAACTGCCCATCTAACATCTCAGTGGGCCACCAAGCTCTCGCATCCTTTGCAATCAGGGGGGGTATCCTTCTCAGATGTACTTCCCATTTCTGTTATCTGATTTCTGAGTTTTGCATTCTCTTCTGTTAGTCGAGCGGAGGGGAGGTGACTACCTTTAAGTTGTGTCTCCACGGCCAGCCTTTGAGTAATTTCCTCTTCAAGCTTCTTCTCGACTGCCATTCTCTGAGTGGTTTCCTCTTCGAGCTTCTTTTTCAAACTCTTTACTTCGGTCCTAGCCTCTTTCTCTACTCTGAGCTTGTGAGCCTTTAAGTCTTCTCTGTATTCTCGCTTGAGCTTTTCTTCTGCTTTCTTCACCGCTTCTTCTATAACCCTTTGATGGTCCTCAATACGAACAGTGGTAGCTCTTTCACCCTTTTCAGTTCTAGCCCTTTTTTGAACTCTGGAAGATCCTCCTTTCAGCATTTTAACCTCATGTGCTAATTCAGCCCTTTTCTGATCCACCAAGAAGTACTTTATTTTAGTGTCTTCCCCTTTTTCTTGCAACCTGATGTTCTCCACGTGTACTTGGTTGAATTCCTCAGCTGGTACAGTGGTAGTTAAGATCTCAAGTGGTTGTTCATATAGAGGGCTAACCTTCGGGAAGGGCAACAGGCGTTCCTTAACTCTCTCTTTGACCCATTCATTATAAGCTTTCTTAGCAATAGCATTCTTTCCCCCCAAGGTAGTTCGGTCTTCTGTATGAATTTTGTTCCACGCACTCCTTACCTTCTCCAAACCTTCTGGATCGGTTCCTTTCTCAAAGCAAACAGACTCAAATATCTCTTTATCCAATGGCTTGTCCTTCAGTGCAAAACCCAACTGGCGCAGTGCGAGCTTCGGATTATAATTGATGACTCCTTTTGTCCCTATGAGAGGAACATTGCCAAAACTGCCACATCTGGTTATAACTTGCTCAATGTCTGTTCGGAGGTGATACCAAACAATATCATTTGTAGTAAGTCCCATAATCCTTTGGGGCCACTTCTGTGAATCTCTTGTGGTGACAAACGCTCCGCTTTTAGGCAAATGTGAAGAAAACCATTCGTACAGTATTGGTAAACAACCCCCAACTGATCCTTTTTTCCCATACCTAGAATGGATGGCATAATAATTGTCGGCCAACAGAGTGGGTACAGGATTTTGATTCATGAAGAGACAAATGGCAGTGAGATCAACAAAATCTGGAATATTCGGGAACATCACTAATCCATAGATCATGACGGCCAGGAGAGCATTGAATTCTTTCCACTTTTCCTCATCAGCAAGGGCTTCAGCTTTCTTCATCAGAAATTTCACATAGAATCCATGGGTCCCACCATTAGGCTTCCAGTTATTCTTAACGTCCTTCATGCTCAAATAAAGAGCATCAGCAATGCGATCCATCTTGGGCTTCTCAGGTGCACACACAAAAGGAACCTTATGTTGAACTTTGATTTGAAGAATATGTGCATACTCTTCGAGGGTAGGGGCCAATTGGTAATCTTGAAAGGTAAAGCAGCGCAGCTCAGAATCATAAAACTGAAGATAAGTGTAGAGACCCCACTCATCAATACGAGTAGTTAACATAAGCAGAATGTGGCCATAAGTCTTTCTGAATTCATCCAAATTTTGCCCAGTAACTCGGGTGCTCAATCGAACCAAAGGTGTTATGTCCTCACGGTAGAAACTGCAAGAGAAGGTATGCTTCGTAGCCTTTTTGACGGTCACACTGTTAGCCATTCATGATGAGAAATGTTGACTTTGGATACCCTGAAAAATGGCATGCATATGAATATTAATCTCTTTTCTCTTTTTTTCTCTTTTTTTTTCTTTCTTCTTTTTTTTTTCTTCTTTTTTTTTTTGAAATTAAACATGCTATGATGAGTATGATGCAATGAAAGGTCCTCCCCATATGAGGGAAGTGTATGTTGCTTCTGAACAAGATCGGATGTTGCAGGATCAAAAGTCCGGCATAGATACCACAAACCCATAAGAACCATAGTCACCAACAAAATAGTCACCAACGGTACCTGTCATGTATTTCCCACCCCACTCACAGGTGAATCTAGGTCAAGGTAGGTCAAAAGGTCTCCAGCGTTAACAACTCTCCTGAAACACCATCATTGTTGCAAATACATGCCAACAACGGTATCCCATTCGAGTCTCGGCTGGTCGTGGGTCTCATGATCGCAATCAACAGAACTTGACATTCTATTGGCGTCATGACTATCCACTCTATCCTAGGTATCTTATGTGTCAACTCTGGCCTGGGTATTGGGTCTTTTACCTCATATAACATCCCACCCAACCTGCAAAACAGAGCAGAAAAATATGTGGTCCCCACGGGGACCCATAATATAATCCAGATGCATGATATGCAAGCGGAAAATAAACATGATGTGCAAGCATATATACAACATGTAAACAAATAAACAAACAAAGAAAGAAACACCCAATAAACAAACAAACAAAGGCTAGGATCGAATCGCTAAGAACGGACCAGCACAGGTCTAGCAACATCCCCAGCAGAGTCGCCAGCTGTCGCTATCGCGAGAAATGGATCAGAGTCGCCACTAATATATTTATCCCATCGAGGAAAGGAATACCAGGAAACCTAACTCAGAACAAGAACAAGGTCTTTCGACCAGAGAACAGGGCACGGGAGTCGGTTACGCAAGGGGAAGGTGTTAGCACCCCTCACGCCCATTGTACTCGATGGTATCCACCTATGTTTGTTTCTATCTAAAGGGTGTATATCTATGTCTAAACCTAAATGCGAATGAATGCGAAAAGAAATGCAGGGAAAAGAAGGAATTATTTACGAGTGTGCTCGCTTAGGCCCCGCGACCCAATGCCTACGTATCCCTTACCAGGAATCAGAGCGACCGTAGTTCGGCTCCATAGTTTCCATTTGTTTTGTGTTTTTTAGTTGAACAGCAGTTAAGGTCACAATCCACGATGCTCGACCTTTGGAGACTTATACGCCTACTTTTGGAAAGGACTTAACTTGTTCTTAGGTGCCTAACAAGGCAAAAGAAAAGAAAGGATTTGGTTTGTGTTTTTTATGTAACTACATGATGAACAAAACCCAAAACAAGGTTTCGCACCACTTCATCACTTTGTTTTAATTTGAGCCTTTATTAGGTGTTTTAAATGTTTTTGGTTGGGTATTTTTTAAGGGAATTTACTTTGCGATTAGAATCACATAAAATGTATAATGATCAAGAAGCAGATTAGGGAATGAATCCCACTCACTTCTATCCCATTATGTAATGTTCAAGAAACAGATTAGGGAATGAATCCCACTCATTTCTATCCCATTAATTAATGTTTGAGAAACAGATTAGGGAATGAATCCCACTCATTTCTCTCCCATTAAGTAGTGACCGAGAAACAGATTAGGGAATGAATCTCACTCATTTCTATGCCACTATGTGATTGAGAAATAGATTAGGGAATTAATCCCATTCATTTCTCTATCACTCTCTTAATGTGATTCGCATCTTTATTTATTAATGTTTTAAAGTTGAAAAATAAAAAGAATGAACAAGGGGGACTAACCTATTTTCTAACCTAGTTGTTATTCTAATTCCTATTTAAAATCTAACTAAAATCTAAAGGGAATTAACTAAGAAGAGAGTTGTTTAAGTTGACCAAAGTCAACTTTTCCAACTAAGGGTATTTTTAGTATTTTTACAAAGTATGCAAATATTCACAAAAAGAAAGAATTAAAATCTAAACTTAAGGGGAAAATATTCACAAGCAAACATATTTTTTATTCATGTTTAAGACTATTTTGGATTAAAACTAAAAAAACTATGTATTTTTATTATTTATTAGCCAATCAACAATTAAAAGAAAAATAACAAAACCACAATTAAAAGGAACTAAACAAAAAAAGATTATTTACTCCTAAAATCTAATTAGTTAAAACATATTTTTATCATTTTATTTGGGTGGAAAATGGATTTATTAAGCAAAAGTTGAAGAGAAAACAGTTTGACACAAAATACCAATTCTACCTAAGGATGGGGTGTATTAGCAATGTTAGCATGAACTAGATACTAGTTATGGCGTGTTTAGGCTCAAACTCACGGGGTGTAGGAATCAATTCCGTGAGCCCAGACTTCATCACATCACTACTTCATTTTTATTATTATTGTTTTTATTATTACATGCAGCCTGCAGCATTTTTATACTATGGTTTTCTTTAAAAACATGACATGATATTAAAATCATACTCAGTATCAATTGGTCCAAAAATATATTAGTGAGATAAGACAAAATGAGTGCTAGACCATTCAGGCGCCTACACCTCATCATCTAATCATATGAATCGAACAAGAGAGAAGAAAAAAAGAACTCATGAGCTAATGAACACGTGACACGCATGCTGCCTGCATCCATTACGCAAGGCAAAAACCTATCGCCGGAGATGCTGCTTACCTTCTTCTCCGGCCACTATCCTTGCCGGCGATACATGATAACACCTAGAAACGGAGGAAACTACCACTATCTAACTCGGAATCCTTTCCTGAGTTCAAATCTGAACTCTATTTTCTATGAATCTCCCTCTAGCTTATGAACCGAAGCCAAGAATGAAACCTTAGATTCAAGAAACCTCACCAACACGTACAACAAGCGCATCAAAGTGATTCATACAACATATAGCACTCAAGTATATTTCTCTCAGCATTCAAGCAAACCATCATATCTCGGAAATTGAAACGAGTTTGAGATTCAAACACACAAAGTATTGTATGCAGCGATTTATGCACAAGACTCATTCCTACTCTTCTACCATGCTCAGAGGGACTAAGAGGCATACCAGAACGAGATCTTGAGTTGACGGAACGGAAATCTCCACTGCTTGTTCTTGAATCTTGAACGGAACACGTTTTGAATGAGGATGGATCCTTGAGAAACAGACTCAAGGATTGAGGCTGACGAAGTCCAGAGTTGCTTCGGTGAAGGCGAGGTTCTTGATGTTGAGAGGGAGTGTATTGTTGTCGCGGTGGTGGATGAACATTGAAGGAGCGGTGGAGGCGTGACTATGGCGGCGACGAAGATTGATGAAGATCCATGAAGGTTGAGAATCGGTTATGGTGGCCGGTATTAGTTGTTGGAGTTTGTTATGGTGGCCGGAGTTAGTTACTATGGTGGTTAGAGGTTGTTGATGAGAGGATGAGGGAGAAGGAGAAGAGAGTGGTGAGAGAGTGAGAAACGAGTGAAGTGAAAAGGGAATGATGCTGAAAAATGAGAGTGAGTGTGTCTTTATATAATGTGAGGTGAGAGTGGCTCTTTTGGATCTGAGCAGTGTGGGATACACTCTCTCCTTTAAACTTAATTTGCAAGTTGTGTTGTTTATGGTAAGCTCTTCTATTGCTTTTCACGTGCCCAGTTATATGCATGGCTTGATATAGGAATGCTAGTGGTGACTTACTTCATGCATGCCCTTTTGCACAACATTCATATTGATACCTCGTGCCACACTCAATACCAACTTCATGCACCTGTAACTTCGTTTTCAGGCCATCACTCAGTTTAAATTTGTAATCATTGTCAAGAGGGCATGTAATAGAAGAGAATTGATATTGGAAGTGTTAAGAAATACTGCTGGAACTTATTCGAAAATGCCCATGAAAAGTGGCCTTGCCCCTTTGATTATATGTGCATGCTGTCTTGCTCTTATGTTTATCTTAGATGCCATTTCAAATGACTCACTTTAATGCTTTGCCTCTCAATCCACACCTCATAACAAGTCACGAAATTGGTAACAAACAAAAGAAGGCATGGAGTAGAACATACTTGCATTAGAATCAACTCAAAAGACTCTCCACAATTCCCTAAAATTGACTTTATATTTGGCCCACCACGTGTTTCACAAAATGTCTCACGCATGCCATGGATTCTGGCCCCTGCGCTTGGCAATGCATGGCTTGATCAGAGTGTGACTTTGAAGCTTCATGATTGATTCAATATTCACCCAAATGTCTTGGTTCTTGTTTCACTGTGAAGATGTCATGGCAAAGAGTAGATACATACCATGTTTACACTAAATGGACTTTTATATTCTTCTAAAATCGACCCCAAAATCAGCACACCACATGCTTGATGAAATGTATCATGCTGCCCAGAATTTTTGCCCAGCCTCATGACTTGAAACAATTTGAAACTTCAAACTTCAAATCTCAATATCTCTTGATCCAAGCTTCAAATGGAAAAATCTCCAACTACAAATTTGTAGAGGGCTGTGATTTGAACACTTTTGATGTTGAGCTTGTCTTAACATTTTGCCATTTTCTTCACGATAATTGGACTTGAAGTGAGCTAGTCAACCAAATCTTCAACATTTTCAAAATTATTCTAAGTGTTAAACTTGCTATTTTTGGTAATTCCATTTTCAACCTAACTTTCCAATTTTGGTAACTTTTGTATTTTCTTGATTTTATTCATTTTGTTGACTTTCTTTGACCGGTTTTCCACCAAAAGTCGACATTTGATAGTTGACTTTGACTTTGACCAAAAAGTCAACTTTTCCTGATTTTTTCTGATTCCAGATGAACTTCCCGATTAATCAGTTTCAAAACCGATTCTCAACCAATTTCCAACCATATAAACTCCAGTGAATGATATTTCTTCAAGACAGCCATATCTCGCCTCCACAAATATCTCCTGATTAAATCTTGACCAGAAAGTCAACAGGATTGACTTTGGTCAAAAACCCTAATTTGAAAAGCCCTGATGAATGTGAGATTGTATCTTTTAATCAGAGCTTTGCCTTGGAGAGGATAAAACCCTGATTTTAGGAGGACCTCAATGGGGATGGTACCATACAATCAGACTTCAAATCTTTCTCTTTTGGACCAGGAAATTTCCCACATAGAAGCTCTTTTCTTATCAATTCTGACTGGTAACCATGATATGAATGAATGTATCGAGTGGATGACCTATATGAGGCATGCATATGAATGTGTCATGAAAGCCAATTGGGGAATAAATAAGTGGTCAAATTTTGGGGTGCAACTGGTACCAATTGTCATCAATCGGAATAACCCACCGACCGATCGAACTTCGTCAAGATACGGCCCTGCTAGCACAAACTCAACACAATGAGAATTATTCCCTTCACTGATCCAACACATCATCTGGATACAACCCTCATCAATGATTTATGAATGAATGCACACATGTGACATACTTATTACATATTCGATCCGATGAACAACATCGTCTCATACTCCTACCATCATCATCATCATCAAAAATCATTTATATGTATCAGCATCATTCAATAAAAATCAATCATCATTATACAATTCTCAACAATTATCATATATTCATGTTTTCAAACACATCTTATATTGTCACATTTCATCATATATGTCAACAATACATCATCCATAAAACTTACAAAATATTCACATCATACTCATATCCTCGCATAGAATGTCTCATAAGCTTCATCATACAATCGAGCAAATCATCAGATGACTCATATTTTAAACAGAGCATGTATTGTCATATCTCATCATACATGTCCTTAACACATCAATTATCAAAACGAGCAAATCATAGTTTAAAAATAAATTCAAGTTACTGCTCATTTCATCATTATAATGCAGAGAATATTTCATAAGCTTCATCCTGCTCGAAACAGCACTTAAAATAGGCCAACGGTTCGAAAATGCTTCATACGCGTATCACTCCACCGTACGCGTATCACCCTGCTCCATATGCGTACCATACGCTACCGGCAGAAGGTTTTGCTGCGACGGGACAGGGCAGCGTACCATACCCGTACGGCCCCTTGGGATGCCCCTCATAATCGTATCATACGCAAACCACCAGCGACTTCTCCAAAACCTGCAATCGTACCAGTCCGTTTTCCACTCGTTTTCACCATAACAGTCTACGATTTTTTAGTCTAAAACAACATCTTTACAAACTTTAACTTATAGGATTCATTCAACTTCAACAATCTATCATCCTATATCAATTTTACACATTAAGAACCTAACTTCTACTCAATTAGTTAGAAACCCATATTCACAGATTCAGTTTCCATGGATGAACACAGCAACACATCGATAATACTATATTCATATTAAAACATCAATCTACACACAATCATACATAGAATTCAATATAGGTAACATCAAATTATATGATCCTCTTAAAAATCATCTTAAACCCCAATCAAACATATAATCAAATTGACCTAAACAATACATCTAATAAACATTATCATCTATAACACGATAAGAGATGCTAACCGGAAGAGCCCCCCCTTACCTTAGCCAAGAATCTGGACTTTTCCCCTTCTTCTCCATGAAACCCGTAAGCCCTCTTTCTTTAGATTCAGCAAGAATCTCCAATCTTCAAACTCGCTTATTTCCCTCATCAAGAACTTTGCTGACACGAATTAATATATCAAATCGTAGAAAATTTCTTGTAGAATTCGAATCTTCAAGTATTACCTGATTTGGAGCTACAAGAAAAAATTTATGACTCATTTTGTGAGGGTTGCACCATGAATACGAAAGTGAGTTTTGTCCATGAGTTCTTCTCTCCCATTTAGGTTTTCCTCCTCTATTTCTCAATTTCCTCTTATTTCCTTGTTTTATGAAAACATAACATAATTTAGTAATGGGCTCAACAACTTAACATCCCCCGCATTACTAAATACCACACTTGGCCCAAAGACCAATATGGACCAAACTAAAGACCAAACTAAAGAGAAAACAAGCATCATTCGTGTAATTGTTAAAGTTTTCTTGTGAATATCCATTTGTGTGCAGAGTCAGTTGAAGATATCAAGAAGGGTAGTACCCTATGATGAGGAATCTCTTTGAATTGTGCTAAACTATGTCATCAAAGGAAGAAAATTTTGTGTTATCATGGTTTGAAGAAAAGTAAAGCCAATTGTCTTTCAAATAGTTGTAACCCTTGTATAGTACAACTACCTAAACAAATGCATGCCCTTGAAATTGCTGGTGATAGCTTTATTTAGTTTGTCATCCTCTACACAAAGGTGTTTGATGCTCCAACTACACTTAATGAATATCTCTAGAATTTTTCTTGAGGTGTCGTTGTGATTAAGAAAAAGAAGGCTGGTTATCTTGTTCAAAAAGACTTCTACCTGGTTTAAAGCCTTGATATCTCACAAGTAAGGAGCTATCTGATCAATCAAGATGGTTTACCTAAGGAACCTTGAAGTGGGACTATTGATGTTACTTGGTTAGTACAATGTCGAACTGAATGTCATGACATTGCAATTCATCATTCCAATTCAATCAAGGTAATGTTAAATAATTCATCATTCCAATTCCAATTCATTGCTTCCGTGTTTGAGTTGTACGCGAGAATACATATGTTCTCGTAACTTTGGATTAAAGATAACCTTGGTTGTGATTGGTCTCGTAGGTGCTTCAGAGATGAACACTGATGTGAAAGACATGTGATGGTAATGACGAGTATTGTAGGTTTAGTATAACTGGTCGATAAGTTTAAGTTTATGACGAGTGAATATATTTGCATGTCTGATAAATTATTTTTTTCCTAAAAATATATTTAGTTTTTGTTTATATCTTTTTACTTTCAACCCATTCAAACTAAAGTTTGAAAACGTAGAAACCGTTGAATGGTATTCTACACCATTCTCTGTGGACACGATTATTCCCGAATAAATATTTTAAAATTTTTTAGTGCTTGTCCTATATACAGCTTTCAAGAGAAGTGAGTAAATAAAAAGTTTTTTATTTCAAATTGTATGATTTGTTATGATATAACTGAAATTTGTGCCCTTGATTCGTTAATAGATGGTCAATAGTACACAATTTACTCTCTAGAGTGAGTGATACAGTGAGTTTATTATTTATTTACTTGTAAATGATGAGCCACTCAAAATAAATTGAAAAAACATTTTGGTTAGTTAAAAAATATATTTGAATTAACAAATGATAATGGTGCACCTATGGCGTGAAAGTAGTTTGTTTATAAGCTTTATGAGAAGCTAGATTGTGAATACCATGTATATTGTAAGTTTTAAAATAACGTTATTGTTATTGTTAATGAAACCTAATTAGGATATAGTTTGTGCTAGTGTGTCTGGTTAGTTTATATTGTTGCATTACTTGTAGTTATTATTGAATTAACAAATGTTTAGTGTATGAATGAGAAAAACAACAACTTTTAAAATTAATTAGATGAGTTGAAAGTTCAACTAAAATATAATAATCCAAACAAGCACAAACATAAACTATTTACATGTTTTTTTCTTATGACTCCGTTGGTAGGAAACATTAAGACTGTTGAATTGGTTATAAAAATTTAAATTGAATTTGAGAATTGAAAAGAGTATAAGTTTTGTTTTTTATTATTTTAAAGACAAAATAGATTTTACATAAAAAATATTTAAATTTGAAGTCAAATAACAAAAAGTGGAAACATTTATGAGATAACAATTTAAATACAATTTATGCGATGACAATATAATAATTATATTATAGTTTATAAAATCACATCATTGAAGTACTCGCTTGACACTAATGCAAAAGAGACTTGATATTTTGACACTAAATTGTATACACCATTTATTAATAGTATGAAATACATGGCATGTGTAGTATATTGTTTATGTCAAAACAAAGAAATAATAATAGTTAAATATTCTGAAAAAACAAACATGTATATTTCTACGGTGTAAGTGTCATAATAAGTGTTTAAATAGCATTTCTCAATAATGGATGAGAGAGGCCACTTTATGCATTGTTTATTGTAGCACCTCATTATCCTTGGTGGCAGGCACCCATAATTGAAACGTTAACAATTGTTATCGTTTTTACATTTAGCAATTCCTATACTGAAAAATGAAAATAAAAGTTTAGATAACATTTGATAAAATATTTTGTACAAATTAAAAAAAAAATAATTGTAAATATTAAAAAATAGATTACTTCCATAATTGGATGGCACCAGAAATAAAAAAATAAAAATAATCATAATATAAACAAATTTGGCAATTTCTGCCATACCTTTTCCTTTGTGTTTGAGAAATGATTTTACCAATTTACATCTTTTTGAAGTTTTAACTTTGCTTACATCAATTAAATATTACGTTTTTTATATAGTTGTAAAAATTCCTTCTTAAAATTAAAAAAATATTATTTTTTTTTCAAATAAATTAGTGTGTTGTATTTATCCCTCAAGCACATTTAGTAGGTTTTTTAGAATAAAAAAATAATTAATTTTTCTAAATAGTTCAAACGTTTCATCACATGAAAGATTAAAACAACAAGGTTAAATATTATTAGAAATGGTACTATAAAGTACTGGAGTGTATTATTGGATGAAATATAACTTTCAAAGATGGTCCAATCGGGGGTGATAGAGTGTGTGTTTTGAAAAGGTTAAATGTCAAGCATAGTTAATTAGTTTTGATTGTGTCATATCTGATCGGGCCCGTTTGTTTTGGCTTTTTTTAAAAATGATTTTTATAGTATTACAAAATTTTGTGAAAAAATTTTTACAAAACTCTTCATAGAAGCTTCAAATGAAAAATTTTTTTAATAGTTATTTTTAAAATGTGATTTTAGGTATTTCTTCTATTGATGGAGAAAAAATTTGGATATCAAAATTTCAAAAAATCACTTAATTTTGAAGCTATTTCAAATAGATTTTCATAAAAATCATTTTTGAAATACAATTTTTAAAAAAAATTGGGATCTTAACTAAGTTTTGGTCTTTTTTTTAAACAAAAATAAGAGATATCATTTAACAAAAAGAGAACAAAACAACACAAGGGGGGGACCAAACCAAGACCCCTTAATGACAAAGCCTAAGCCTATGGGTACCATCCTTGTCTAGCAAGTAATCTCTAATGATATTATTATGGACATAGTAATAAAAAGATGTAGTTTTGGTTTTTAAACCAATGCTAGCCAATGAGTCTGCACAAAAATTGGCCTCCCTATAATTATGGGATATCCGAAAATCAATGCTAAGAGTATAATCCCAACAAGAGAGCCAACGAGATCGAATCCTCCAACGCACCAGAGCATGGTTATTGCAAGCATTCACAACAAAACTACAATCCGTTTCAACCCATATCTTATCCAAATTCTTTTCTTTAGCCAATTCAAGAGCCAGGATAAGAGCAATGAGCTCAGCCGTTTCAGCAGATTCCTCAGCCAGGTAAGAGCTAAAACTAACAATATGATTAGCATTGTGATCTCTAAAGATCCCTCCATAGGCAGCAAGACTAGGAGATCCCTTGGCAGCACCATCCACATTGCATTTGATCCAACCCAAGAGAGGAGGAGACCAAATGATATCAACAGTTCTAGCAAAATTACTTGGATGAATGTTTATGTCAAACTATTTTAGAAGAGAAAAGCTAGACATAGTTCCTTTATATGCTCTCTTAGTATGGTTTCCCACAAACTTAGCATAGGCCTTTATCTTGGAAGCACAAGATTTCCAGGATATGGTTTTATCTTCGAATTTGGTCTGGTTTCTTGCATTCCAGACATGATGTATTATGCCAACAATGCAAGCATGAGTAAAAACCTTTGCTTGAGGGGACCAGTTTAGGGAAATAGTCTTTCTGCACCCCTCTATACTTGTGATACTGAAATTCGCATTGATGATACTAGCAAACCAATTCCAAATGTTGTTTACATATTTACAGTCAAAGAACAGATGATTTGTGGTTTCACTACATGTAGAGCAGGGGTTACAAATTGATGGAAACAAGAAGCCTCGAGTTTGCAAGTTATCATCTGTAGGAAGCTTGTTATGCATTAATCTCCAAACTGTCATAGAATGAGAAGGAGGAGAGTCTTTATCCCATGGGAAGGACTTCCAAGAAGAGTTAGAACTAGGCCGAGTGACCAAATTATAAGCTTCTTTCAAAGTTAAAGTGCCACTGATGGAATTTTTCTAAGCAAAGAGATCCTGAACCTCAATTGCAGGAATATAATAAGCAGAAATTATGCCAAGAAGGGATGGAATAGCCACTTGAATATTGTTGTTGATCTGCCAATAATTCTCCCACCACTCACTAACTTTAGAGGTGAGGCCATGGTGAAAGATTTCTGGAATTTTGAGCTTGCTAGCCAGAGGTTCACTAGTCCAATTATCCAACCAAAAGTTGATACTCTTGCCATTACCAATACTCCAAATGCAATTTTTCACCACTGTGGCATGAGCACCTTTAATTCCATTCCAAATGGAGGACTTTATGGCATACTTGATTATTCTTCCATTTCTTTTCACCCTCTCCTTCAAAAGTTTGGACCAGTTTTAATTCTCATTTAAGAACTTCCAGCAAAGATGAAGATTGGTAGCTTTGCTGTAAGCTTTGATGGAGAGAATACCTAAGCCTCCTTCCTGCATTTTCTTGCAACAGGTTTTTCAAGCAACAGTTACTAATTAGTGTTTCAATATTTTGGTCTTCAATAATCTATGTTTATGTTTTAAGATGTCAAAATTAGTGTTTCATTTTAGAAAAAATGAATATAAAAAAACTTGTCATATTTTGAAAAATGGTTTTGGAAAATCCATTTTATAAAGGGTTAAATAAGTTTTTGGTCCTTATAAATATTGCAGGTTCATTTTTAGTCCCTCCAGGGTTTTGGCAACGGTTTTAGCTGGTTTTGGCAACGGTTTTTTTTGTAAGACCCGTTGCCTAAAGGCAGGGAGGGACTAAAAATGAAAACTGCAAAATTTATAGGGACCAAAAACTTATTTAACCCTTTTATAAAATACAAAGAAAAAATCTATTTTTTTAAAGATGAAATAAATAGGCTCATAGTTAATAATAATTTAGGACTTCAACAAGTTGATCAACAATCCCTTAAGATGACATAAAAAGTTCATGATCGGTAAGAAAATAAATTTGGAATTGCTTGTGGAAGTCCTGTAAGTCTGTTTTTGTGATTGACACTCGATGGTTATTTGGGCTAGCCTTTTGTTGGTATGTTTGGACGTGTCTAGACACAATTCTATTTAAAAGATAGATGTAGATCCACTTTGATGGGGGTGGGTATGAATAAGCTCTTAGCTTTAGAATGATTCATTTTGTGTAATAAGTTAGGATCTAATCCGTTATGGTCGGATTAGTGTGTTAACCCGGGTGCTTATATCGGGTAGTTTTTTGGTGGTTTGTTGTTGTTTTCATTTTGTTTGATTGTTTTTTATGTTTAGTGTTGGGTTAAACACCCCTTGTACGAATTAATTCATTCCATTTACTTATAAAATGAAAAGTATATTTGAATAAATATAAAGGCAGGTTTGAACATTTTACATGAAAAGTTTATGATCGTAAGAAAGTATATTTAGTTTAATAGAAGGGGATGTTTAAACATTTTATTTACATATTTAAATATATAAAATATTTATTCGAAGGATATGTCCAAATTAAATGAAAAATTATCATAAAAGTAATCTAAAATGGAAATAAAGACATATTTGAATTCTAGTTTACACGTTTTTCTTAAATTAAATGAAAAATTATAATAAAAAAGGATTAAATATACAATACAGCTGGTAATATAAGCTAAATTCGCTTTACTCTTGTAAAAAACCCTCTTAAAATGTTAAAATTTATGTCATTTGCCCCTTAAATGCATAAGTTACCTGCTGTATATATTTTTTGGGAAATGCTAACCAGTGTCGTCAAGGCACTCTTTAAGTGGTTAAAGTGGTAAGTTTTTTTTAAAAATGCGTGTATTCAATGCATTAAAAATGCATTATAAATTGAAATAATGACTTTTATAAAAAAATATTTTCTTTATTTAGTATACTTAAAGAGTGCCCTGAAGATACTGGTTAGCAAAACCATTATTTTTTATTTAGTCCCTCAAATTCAGTGTTTAATTTGTATGTTTAGTGGGGGATTAAAAAAATTACAAAGGGATAATCCAAAAAAAATTGTAGTGGATAAAACGAAAATCGCCTACATTATAGGAGTAAAGTGGTATTAACTCTAAATAAAATATAAAAGAGAAATAAAGACAAATTTTAATTATGGATATAAAAAGTTCTTGTTAAAATACCTATATGTTACTACATCTAGATTAGAAGTATAAAGATGTTATATCATCCTTTGTTAAAATAGATGCACGATAATTTTTAATTTTATTTCTAAATCTAAAAGGAAAATTCAATCTATTTGTCTTTGTCTTTCTAAATAATCTCCCTCAATAAAATCCTATATGTGTCATACCCCAAATTTGTCCTACCCTTTACTTTTATCTGGCTTAGGTTTCCCATTCATATGCATCTCCCCATTACATCATCTAACACATCATGCATCATTAATCAATAAAAAAATCTGGCAAGCGATCAAGAATCATGAAGCAAGCTGGAGTTTCACGTAGGTCTTTGATCGGTCACCATTTCTACCTAATTTCTATCATGTATTCGGTCTAAATCGGTCGATTTGGTAACAATTTGATCAATGTTTTGTTGCTTTTGTTTAAGTATTCCATGTTTGATTGTTTTTATGTTTACTTTGCATTATGTTTTAATTTAAGTTATTTAGATTCTTTTGATGCCGTTTGGTTAGTTGTGTACGAATTTCAGGATTGAACAAGTCATCTTAAGTGTCAAAGCAACTATGAAGGAAGGAGTGGCAAGAGAAAGATGAAAATTCAAGGTTCTGGGGTCTAACACGGCCGCCCGTGCTTCCACGCACGGCCCGTGTCAGGAGAATGGCACTCTCCATACAAAATCCAGGGACGACACACGGCCGCCCGTGCTTCCACGCACGGCCCGTGTCAGGATGGCTGGGAGCAAAAATAAAAATAAAAAGCAACACGGCCGCCCGTGCGTCCAAGCACGGCCAGTGCTGCTGTGAGCGTGAAAACTTCCAATTTTAGGGCTTTTTCACTAAATCTCCACCTTGAGGGCACTTTGATCATTTCATTTGGCTGATATAAATTTGGGACTTTTGCATCATACGATAGAAAATCACAGAGGAGAGAAGATTGCTTCATCAGGAGTTTTGGAGACGGAGAGATTCAAGGGTTTCCACCATTGAAGATCAAAGTCACCATTATTTTTGAGTAATGTCTACATTCTTTATTATGTCTTTCTTGAATATTATGAGAGGCTAAACCCCCCAATGCTAGGGGGTGGTCCTGATTTGGTTTTTGTAATAATGATGAATTTGTGATCTCGTCAATACATTGGTTTATATTATTCAGTTAAATTATGCGATGTTCTTCTTGTTTTCTTTATCGGTCAAATAAGGATTAATCTATGGCTAACAAATACAGGACTGTAGTTGTTAGGGTTTGTGCATAATTTGATTATAGTAGATATCACCTAGGACTAGGGATACCCTATAATTACCACATAATCTTGATTATATAAAAGCTTGGTTTCAATTTAGGTTCCTAAGGACTTAGGATTTAGGTTGGAAGACCAAAGGTTTCCTCACTAAGGACTTAGGAGGAAAGACCCTAAGGATGTGGTAACTGAATGTTATGAACTTGTTGAAGAGATCTTAATTCTGAAGTGTTGCATGCCAAATCAACCACTCACCCTAGCATCTCATATATTTGATAACAAAAATCAATTTATTTTCTCATTAGTTTTCTTTGCAAGGATTCAATCCACAAAACCAAAACATTAATCTTTTGTTCAATTGAATCATATTTTACGAATCTGTATTTCCTACGCAGTCCTTGAGATCGACATTCGGGGAATTTCACCTATTATTACTACAGAGGCAAAAATAGTACACTTGCTATTTTTCCGATTAAGTTTTTGGCGCCGTTGCCGGGGACTGCCAAAATACAGATTTTTAACTTAAGTTCAATTGAAATATTGTTCCTCTGCGACTAAAATTTTATTTTCGACACTTTTTATTTATTTATTTTTTCTTATTCTAAGAATTGTCTAATCTGTTTATGCGAGGGAAGCCCTCAGCTGAATTTCTTTTTGACGCAGAAATCGAAAGAACTTTGCACGTAAGGCGCAGACAAGCTCGTCGAGAAAATCTGGAATCTGAAGAAGAAATTATTTCAGTTCATTCTGGTTTAGATTCTGAAAGTGAAAGAGAAGTCATGGGAGAGAACCCACCAGCGCCGGAGAGACTCCTTGGTGACTACGGTGCTACAAACACGCCGGGGGGTAGACTGACAATTCTCAACCAACCAGTAAATGCGGCTAACTTTCAATTGCATCCGAGCACAATAAATCAGCTGGAAAGAAAACCTTTCACCAGAAAGGTTAATGAAGATGCAAAAAAGCACCTACAGAGGTTTATTACCATGAGTACGACTTTAAAAATTGAAGGGCATACCGAAGAGGCAAAGAAGCTGAGAATGTTCCCGTTCACCTTGGCCGAAGAAGCAGAAGAATGGTTCTATTCTCTTCCAGCGGGCAGTATAACGTCATGGGAAGAGATGGAGAAGGCTTTCTTGAATGAGTATTTCCCCGCCTCGGTCTTTATAAGGAAGAGGTATGATATTTTGAATTTCAAACAACAGGAGGGTGAACTCTTAGGAGATGCTTATAAAAGATTCAAAAGGACCCTAGTGGCATGTCCCATTCACAACATGGACAAAACTAACCAAATGCAGATATTTGTGAATGGGCTCAAAATGAAAACAAAGCAGTTGATCGATACAGCAGCTGGAGGCTCAACAAATTTCACAACAGCCTCTTGAATTATCAAGATCATTGAAGCGATAGCTGCAAATGAGCATTTGGAGTTGTATGACAGATGTACCAATAAACCTGAAAGAGTTATTGATCTGAAGTTGGAAACCTCAAAAATTCGGGTTGAAGATGCTATAGCTGCAGAGGTAGAAAAGAGATTAAAGGCTATGAATATAGGTACTCAACAGGTTGCTCAAGTCCAACAAGCTCAACCTATAATTTGTGAAATTTGCCAAGGTCCTCACCAAATTGTATCCTGTGTTGCTACTCCTAAGCAGATTGAAGAAATCAAATTCCTAAGGCAAAACAATCCGTATTCTAACACCTACAATCCAAGGTGGAAGAATCATCCAAATTTTGCTTGGAAAGAAAACCAACAACAAGGCCCTCAGAAGGCGGAATGGGAAGTGGCTATCGAGAGATTGGCTGGACAATGCCTTCAGTTTCAAGAAGAAACCAGAAATAACCACAGGAACACTACAGCTTCGATCAAAAATTTAGAAGTTCAAGTGGGTCAAATAGCACAACATCTCACTCTACAGGCACAAGGTAACTTTCCAAGCGCAATTGTGAAAAATCCGAAAGATCAAGAGAAAATTAATGCTGTTACAACAAGGAGTAAAAAGGTTTTAGAATCGGAAAAAGAAAAAGAGGAAATAGATGACCCTATGGTAATAGAGGTGGATCTGGAAATAAGAGAGAATTCGAAAGAGCCCGAAATTTTGATACCACCGGTTAAGCAACTTGAAGAGAAAAATAAGAAAGATGCTAAACTGGCAATCAAGCTTCCTTTTCCATCTAGAGTGACAAAGAAGAATTCAACAGAAAAGGATTTTGAGAAGTTTGCAGCCTTGTTTAAAAAATTAGAGGTGAATCTACCTTTCTTTGAAGCACTTGAGCAAATTCCTTTGTACAAAAAGTTTATGAAGGAGGTTATCGGTAAAAAGAGGCCAATGGGGGGAAAACCAGAAATTGCAACAGAAAAGTGTAGTATAGTCTCTCTAGCAAGGAAGATCCCCATCAAGAAGAAAGACCTTGGAACGGCTGCGATACCATGCACTATCAAGAACATAATGTTTAAAAAGGTACTCATTGATTCTGGTTCTAGTGTGAGTTTAATGCCACTATCTATCTTCAAAAAGCTTGAATTGGGAAAGATAAGCGAAAGTGAGACAAAACTAAAATTCGCTGATCACACCATCAAGAGATCATATGGTGTAGCTGAAGATGTACTGGTGGAGGAAGCGTTTTGATTATGGCGACGATGGCGCTTCGTCATCGGAAATCGTGCGAAGAAGGGGAGACGAGAGAGTTTAGGTTGGTTTGTGAAGTTGAAGAGTCTTAGTGTGTGCAGCATACTTCTTGGTGTGTGTTAAATGAAAACTCTTAGAGTTAGATGTGAGCTTCATATAATGAGAATGGCCAAACTTAAATTGATCATAGAGAGGTTTGTATGTGATTTTCATCTCATCAACCGGTTCTAGTTTATATGGGGTTTCACCCTCATAGCCTATGCCAATTCTCTTGTTTCCACTAACTCCATATATCATAGAGGCAAGTTGACTTCTTCCAATACCTCTAGATAGAAACTTCCTGAAACTCAAGTCATATTCCTTAAGAATATTGTTCACACTTGGAATAGACTTTTCTGAACTAGAAGATGACTCAACATCTTTAGATAGCTTTAAAACTTTTTCTTTAAGTTCAGCATTTTCTATTTCAAGCTTCTTAGTTTCAGATGCAAAGAGCTTTCTCAGCTTTTTGTATTTGATACTAAGTTTAGCCTTGATTTCCAAAATATCAGTTAAGCTGGAAACTATCTCATCTCTAGAAAGTTCAGAAAATACCTATTCAGAGTCTGAGTCTGATTCTGATGTAGATTCTGATTCATCATCAATAGTGGCCATCAGTGCTATGTTTGCCTGCTCATCTTCAGAATTTGACTCTTGATTAGAAGAATCTGAATCATCCCAAGTAGCCATAAGGCCTTTCTTCTTTTCAAACTTTTTCTTGGGCTTTTTCCTCTGAAGCTTTGGACACTCATTCTTGTAATGTCCCAGCTCTTTGCATTCATAGCACGTCACCTTCTTTTTGTCAGATCTTCTGTGTCTAGAAGATTCTCCTCTTTCAGGGCTTTTGGAACTTCTGAAGTTCTTGAAATTTCTATGCTTACTCTTCCAGAGTTGATTTACTCTTCTGGAGATCATAGAGAGTTCATATTCTTCTTCTTCTTCTTCTTCTTCTTCTTCTGATTCTGACTCTTCATAGTCTTCTTCTTCAGCCTAAAAAGCGTTAGTGCATTTTTTATTATTAGATTTTAATGCAATAGACTTACCTTTCTTCTGAGGTTCATTTGCATCCAGCTCTATTTCATGACTCCTCAGAGCACTGATCAGCTCTTCAAGAGAAACTTCATTCAGATTCTTAGCAATCTTGAATGCAGTCACCATAGGGCTCCATCTTCTGGGCAAGCTTCTGATGATCTTCTTGACATGATCAGCCTTGGTGTAGCCTTTATCTAGCACTCATAATCCAGCAGTCAGAGTCTGGAATCTTGAGAACATTGCTTCAATGTTTTCATCTGCCTCCATCTTGAAAGCTTCATACTTCTGGATTAATGCTAAGGCCTTTGTCTCCTTAACTTGAGCATTACCCTCATGAGTCATCTTTAAGGATTCAAAGATATCATGAGCAGTTGCTCTGTTTGTTATCTTCTCATATTCAACATGAGAGATAGCATTTAGCCATATTGTTCTAGACTTGTGATGATCTTGAAGTCTTTCTTCTGAGCATCACTCATGGCTTGTCTTGACACCATGAGCATTAACAGGATGTGTGTAACCATCCAGCACTAGATCCCATAAGTCACCATCTTGACAAAGAAAGTAACTTCCGAGTTCTTTCATAAAAAACTTGTAAGTGTCACTTAGAAAGGGGGGGTTTGAATAAGTTTGACTTCAAAAACTTGTAAGATAAAAACAATTAACTCAATTATTTTTATCCTGGTTCGTTGTTAACGAAACTACTCCAGTCCACCCCCATAGAGTGATTTACCTCAACTGAGGATTTAATCCACTAATCCAACTGATTACAATGGTTATCCACTTAGAAAACTTCTAAGTCTTCTAGAGTATACAGTGTTAGAACAAGATTTGTTCTGATCAATATTCTTAGTTTTGATGATAACAATGTATATGAATTTTGCTTGAGACAATGTGGTACTCTAGTCCTATGCAATTTCCATTTCAAGAAATATATAAAGAGTATGCGCAAAATCAGCGCAAGAAGCAATGACTCAGAAGGTTCAAGTATGCAACATCAGAACATGCTCTCGCAAGACATCAGAAGATGGTCAAGCAGAATCAAAACATGGTCTACTGAAGCATCAGAAGAACTTGAGATTAGAAGCAGAAGCACTGAAGTTCTCATGGTATCACGCTAGAAGCGCTTCAAGATCAGAAGACAAGAAGATGCTCTGCACCAAGCTGCTATGACTCTGATATATTCAAATGTTGTATCTACAAAGATCAGATCAGAAGCAAGTACAAGATGGCAGGCTATGCTGACTAACAAAAGGAACGTTAGAAGCTATTAAAGGCAACGTCAGTTAAAGCAGGAAAAGCAAGGCTCGAGGTAGTTGACAAAAGAGTGAAACATTAAAATGCAATGCTGTATGGATCACGCAACGCATTAAATGCTCCCAACGGTCATCTTCTTAAACGCCTATAAATAGAAGTTCTGGTGAGAAGCTGAGGACAACACTTTATGCAAACATACAGAAACGCTGTCAAATTCAAAAGCTCTCAAACTTCATCTTTAACCTCACTTCATTACTGTTGTAATATCTTAGTGAGATTAAGCTTAAACTTTAAGAGAAATATCACAGTTGTGATTATAGCTTTTAAGAAGCATTGTAATACTCTTGTAAGAATATATTTACATTTATTTGTAAAGAACTAGAGGAGATCAAGTTGTGATCGGATTCTCTAGAAAGTTTTAGAGGGTATCTAAGCATTGTGTTCCTAGAGTGATCAGGTTGTGATCAGAATACTCTAGAAGACTTAGAGGGTATCTAAGTGGAAAACCATTGTAATATTGTGTGATTAGTGGAATAAATCCTCAGGTGAGGTAAATCACTCTAAGGAGGTGGACTGGAGTAGTTTCATTAACAACAAACCAGGATAAAAATCATTGTGCAGTTGTTTTTATTCTAAGAGTTTTTAAAGTACACTTATTCAAACCCCCCCCCCCTTCTAAGTGTTTTTATATCCTTCAATTGGCATCAGAGTGTCGGTTTTAAGGTGCAAGCACTTAACCATGTTTAGAAAAGATTCAATAAGAGAAAAAAGCTAAGTCAAGATGGTTGAAACTCCAACACCTACATCTACATCTGGCTCTGCTGAGCAATACAATTGAAATGGTAACAATGGCTACACTAGACCACCAGTTTTCGATGGTGAAAACTTCGAATATTGGAAAGATAAGCTCAAAAGTTACTTTCTTGGTTTAGATGGTGACTTATGGGATCTTCTGGTGGATGGTTACAAACATCCAGTGAAAGCTAGTGGTGTAAAGCTCTCAAGACAAGAGATGAGTGATGATCAAAAGAAGCTATTCGAAAATCATCACAAGTGTAGGACTGTTTTGCTGAATGCTATCTCTCATGCTGAATATGAGAAGATGTCTAACAGGGAAACTGCCTATGATATATATGAATCATTGAAAATGACTCATGAAAGAAATGCCCAAGTCAAGGAGACCAAAGCTCTTGCCTTGATCCATAAATATGAAGCCTTCAAGATGGAGGATGATGAAAACATTGAGAAAATGTTCTCAAGATTTCAAATGCTAACTGCTAGATTAAGAGTTCTTGACAAGGGATACACCAAGGCTGAGCATGTCAAGAAGATCATCAGAAGCTTTCCAAGAAGATGGGGTCCTATGGTGACTGCTTTCAAAATTTCCAAGAATCTGAATGAAGTCTCTCTTGAAGAATTGATCAGTACTCTGAGGAGTCATGAAATTGAGCTTGACGCTAATGAACCTCAGAAGAAAGGTAAGTCTATTGCATTAAAATCTAATTATAAAAAATGCACTAACACTTTGGTGTCATTCAAGGACACGTTCTGAATGCCTTTGACCTACAAAGGATGCGTCTGATTGAGAAGGTAACTTCTGTTCCAAGTATATTTCCAGATATTCTAACTAGAAGAATTTCGGTTGAAGGCTTTGCTCCTTTGTTTAAAGAAGAGCTTGAGAAGGCTGTTAAAGGTTATTTGAAAGCTTCTGTCAAAGCTCAATCTTCTGTTGATCCTGCATGGATTCGAGGAAAAGTTCTTCCTTCTCTGGCCGAGTTGCAGAAGAAGGAACAGAAGAAGAAAGAAGCTAGATTGAAGAGAAAAGCTTCAGAAGAAGAAGCTAAGCAAGCTAAGAAGCAGAATATCTTTTTTTATCCTTACAAAGTGAATTCCAAAGAATTTCAACAGAAGCGCATCAAGGATTCTTTCCGTGCTTTAAGAGCTGCTAGCTCCTCTCAGAAAAAGCCTCCTCCTTCTGAACCTCAAAATCACCTCACCATCCCAAACAGTATCCAACCACCTCTTTCTGATCTTATCCTAAATCCCCAACCACTAAATGTTTGTCCCCCAACACCTTCTGATATTCCTTCTTCATTTACCCTCACCATAGAATCTCCACACTCTTTAACCCATTCTTTACCATCCAGAGGATCCAACCCTTATTCTCTTCTTTACCCTGACTATTGCTTCACCTTTAACCCTCCTGAACCCAACATTCTTATTGACTTTGCTTTGTTCAATTTAAAGTTCAGAAATAGGATGGAAAATCTGAGAGCTGCTCATGACTCCAAGCTGGATTATGTTGCTACTCGAGGCTTATGGAATCGCTTTAGAAAGGATTTTCAGAATGATGCACTGAACATCCAGAGGAGATGTGTTTTTGAAGCATCTGGATCTTCTAGTTACTGCTTGGATCTTGATGATGGCAAGTACTATCGTCCAATCAGAAATTGGAGATCTCTTGAGGAGAAGAAGTTTGTTGATGAGTTAGAAGATGAACCATGCCTAACAATGGTTGTTTGAAAGCCTCATTATCCGGTTCTGACTGGAGATTTTCAATGGCTATTCAACTGTCTAAGGGTGAATCCTTCTGAGGAAGCACCAGATATGGTCATTCCTGAAGTTTTCTACCATTTAAAAGTTGCTGCTCACTTTCCTCCAAAGAATCTGGCTGAGATTCTTCAAGCTTTGGAGAATGAAGATTCTGTGATTCCTGATCCAAAATATGCTGAAGATGCTTCTGAATCAGATTCTGATGTTGAGATGGAAGATGCTGAGAATCATCCCGATGAGAAAAGTCCTGTTTAAGAAAATCAAGATGATGTTCTCACTTTGGATGCTGCTGTTGGTAATGCTATCCCTCTGAATGATAGTTGTGCATCTTCTTCTGCTGAACCTTCCGTTCTGGTGAACGCTATCAAGGCTCTTCAACAAAATCAAGATGTTCTTGCTTCTCGCCTGGATAAGCATGATGAAGCACATGAAGAGTCCAGAGCCTTCATGAAGAAACATAATGAAAGCACTACTGGGATTCATGACCTTCTAGCCAAGATAGTTTTCAAACTAGGCTAGTCGTAGTCTTTTAGTCTTAGTTGTCTCTTTGTTCTTGCATTTGTTTTCTCTGCATCTCCTTCTGTATCTTCTGATATTTTTTTCTGATGAAATCTATGTATATTATCTTCTTCTCTCATATTATTTGTTTTTCATCTGAATCTTTTATGCTTTTTGATGTTATGACAAAAAGGGGGAGAAAATGTGATAAATGATTTGATTTATATTATCAGTTACTGGGAGTAAGTCTCCACATTTCTAACAAAATTTGCAAGTTCTATGTCTTTGAGATTTTTGCAGGATTGAAGACATTCTGAAAAAGCTCAACATGAGAAGCAAAGACATGGGGAAAAGCAATTCTATATAGAAACATGCTCATGGAATCTGAAGCAAGCTTAGCGCTGTGAAGCTTTAAGATCAGAAGCAAGAAGGAAGAATGTTATGATATTCTCGTGGAAGAATATGCTCTAACACATTCTTATTCCTTATATGTTCTGATGCATTTTATGTGTTCTGACACATACTATATGCTCTGATACATATCTTATGTTCTGATTCATTCATGCTCTGACTTTTGTCGTTTAGTTTGTTTTAGAATATTTCAGGATGTAGATATGCTCTGATGATGCTCTGGTACATTCAACAATGTTCTGATACAATCTAGCATGCAATGATCCTAGAAGAAATTCAAAGCTCTGAAGCTGTCCTATGGAAGCAAGAAGCAGAAGCTTTGAATGTTCTGAAGATTTAAGCATTTGTGAAAGTCTCAACTGAAATGGAAAATACTCAGGGAAGTCTTTTATTTATAAGTTTATTCCAGTATTTATTTCAAGGGGGGATTATTCATCTCAGGGGGAGATTGTTAATCTCAGGGGGAGACATATTCACACACTATGCTTATATGCTTATGCTATAACTGTGTAATTGTCTTTAGCCGTCAGATATTCTGATTGCAAAGTCATATAATTTATATATGTTTTTGTCATCATCAAAAAGGGCAATGTTATTTCCCTCGAACGCATCGTAGGCCGCCCGCTTATGCAAGACCGCGAACGTTAACTCCGCCCAACTAAAAAACAAACAAAAACATGTGAGCCGAACTACGACGCTCTGATTCCTGAAAAGGATACGTAGGCATTGGGTCGCAGGGCCTAAGTGAGCACAATTGTAAATATTCCTTCTTTTCCCCGTATTTCTTTTGCATACATTCGCATATAGGCTTAGGCATAGATTACACCCTTTAGATAGAAACAAACAAAGGTGGATACCATCGAGTACGATGGGCGCGAGGGGTGCTAGTACCTTCACCTTGCGTAACCGACTTCTGTACCTAGTTCTCTGGTCGTATGACCTTGTTCTTATTCTTTGTTAGGTTTTCTGATATTCCTTTCCCTTAATGGGATAAATATATTAGTGGCAACTCTGTTGTTCATTTTTCGCGAGCGTGCGACAATATGCAAGTTCTCACTTTATAGAACATTACTTCAAACTCTAATCACAATCACGGTCATCTATCATTATCTATTAACCCTGTCAATCGAAAACACACCCACCTATTTACCTCAACACACATGTCCAACAAAAATGCGTTCTCCCCTAAAATTATCCCAACCTAAATTAGTTATAAATCACATCCTAATGGGTCACCGTGTATTAGATTTGAACAACAACGAATGAAGATAGTTCAACTTGGTTTTCAAGATAGGAAGAAAAACTACCTCTCCGTTGAAATAATTCATCCAGTAATCTTAAACCATAATAACCATGGATCTATCCATAGATTCAACCATACTTTGTATTGAGTTTATTTTTCATTTCGCTATTGTATAATTATTGATGAAATCCTAACTTTTGTGTAAATATTAGTATAATTGAGTTTTCATTTGTTCTGTGTATTGTTTGATATTTTTCCATTGTTTTATAGGTATTGATGCATAATCAATCCTCAAGGAATAAAGTGTTGAAGGAACGGTCTCGATTATGTAGTTTTGGAGCAAAATAATGGAAATTCTGCAGAAGCTCGCTTTGCCAAGCTGAAGCGCGCTAGGAGCTTCACAAACAGAGAAGTAAAGTTTTCCAAATCTCGCTTAGCAAAGTCATCTTGCTAAGAGGGATTTCCTTTACTGTACTAGATATTTTAGGGGATAAGTGTAGCTCACTTAGCTAGCCCAACTCACTAAGCCAGCCAGTGCAGGTTTTTCTTTATATTCTTTCATTTGTCACATTTCTAGGTTATGGGTTTGGAGATTTTTTGTTTGGGATTTGTGTTGTTTTAGAGATAAACTTCACGGATCCTGATTAGGGAAATATTTTTGTTGGATTCTAAACTCCAGGGATGGATTTAGAGCTGAAAATTACTTATGTGGTAAAGCTTAATACTTCCGTGTTTTAGTTGCGCGCGAGAGAATGCCGATGAGAGAATACGGATGTTCTCGCAACTTTGTGTTAAAGATAACCTTGTTGTGATTGGTCTCGTAGGTGCTTCAGAGATGAACACTAATGTGAGAGACACGTGATGGTAATGACGAGTATTGTAGGTTGAGTATAACTGATTAATAAGTTTAAGTTTATGACGAGTGAACATATTTGCATGTCTGATAAATTATTTATTTCCTAAGAATGTATTTAATTTCTTTTTATATCTTTTTACTTTCTACCCATTCAAACCCATGCTTGAAAACGTAGAAAATGTTGAATGATATTCTACACCATTCTCTGTGGACACGATTATTCCCGAATAAATATTTTCAAATTTTTTGTTGCCAGTCCTATATAGGTTTCAACATAAGTGAGCAAATATCCTATATAGCATTCAACAGAAGTGAGTAAATAAAAAGTTTTTTATTTCAAAGCGTATGATTTGTTATTGATAGATGATCAATAATACAATTTACTCTTTAGAGTAAGTGATAAAGTGAGTTTATTATTTATTTACTTGTAAATGAGAGCCACTCAAAATAATTTGGAAAAACATTTTAGTTAGTTAGAAAAATTATTTGAATTAACAAATGATAATGGTGCACCTATGGCGTGAAAGTAGTTTGTTTATAAGATTTATTAGAAGCTGGGTTGTGAATACCATGTGTATTGTAAGTTTTAAAATAATTTTTTTTAAGGAAGGCTATATTAATATAGAGAACGAAGGGTTCTCAAAACCTGTTTACACAAGAATGGGAAAACCCTGCCAAAAGAGAAACCTAATTAGGATATAGGTTGTGAATACCACGTATTTACGGAATATAGTTATTGAATTATCAAATGTTTAGTGTTAGAATGACGTTGTTGAAGAATAAGACTAATAAGAAAAACAACAGTTCTTGAAAATAATTAGATGAATTGCAAGTTCAACAAAAATATAATAATACAAACAAGCACACACATAAATTATTTACAAGTCATTTTTCTTATGACTTCGTAGTTAGGAAACATTAAGACTGTTGGATTGGTTATAAATATTTAAATTGAATTTGAGAATTGAAAAGAGGATAAGCTGCCTTTTTAACTATTTTAAAGAAAAAATATATTTTTTATAAAAGGTATTCAAATTTGAAGACAAATAACAAAAAGTGGAAACAAATTCATTTTAAATAACAAGTAAATATTTTTATAAAATAGAAACTTACATAATCATATTCAATTTAGTTATCCAAGATTTATTTAAAAATAGGACACATATTAATCACACATTAAACATGGTTAGTCGAAACATATACATATCTTCTACTAAATATGCACTTATTTTGCAGTATATTTTGTTTTGTTGTATTGAATATCTTTTGAGATTAAAGTTACACCATCATCCAATAGAATTATGACATTCTGTCATATTATATCAGTTTTTTAAAATTAAAATTGTGACTTGGTTGGATACATGCCCCTGATTGATTGACAGCGTAAAAATATTTTACACTGTCAGTGCATACTCTTTTTTCACATATTTATTTATTTTATATCTTTTCAAAGCGAACAATAAGGCCAATATAAAAATTAAAATCAAAAAGAAATATAAATTGATAATGGAAAAGGTCACAAGAGTATTGATAATATAATATGACTATAAAATTACAGGCTTAGAAATAATGTAATATAATTTTCAACTTAAATATTAAAGATATTCTAATAGAAGATAAGAATGAAATGAATATGAGCCATGCTTAAATTAAAATTTATAGAGATATTTTGCAATTGAGAGAGAAGAATACAACTTAAACAAAATTATGCACAATATCTTGAAATGAGAAGGAAAAAAAAAACAAATTATGAGATGACAATACAATAACGATATTAGAGTTCAAAAACATTGGTGTACTTGCTTCCCACTAATGCAGAATTATACCGGAACATAATGGATGAGAGAGGCCACTTTAACACATGTGCATAGTTTATTGTAGCACGTCATTATCATTGGTGGCAGACACAAAAAATTGAAACGATAACAATTACTATCGTTTTTACATTTAGCTACTCCTATATTGAAAAATGAAAATAGAAGTTTAGATAACATTTGATAACATATTTTGTACAAATTAACAAAATAAAATTGTAAACATTAAAAAAATGGATTACCTCCATGGTTGGACTTGGATGACACCGGAAATAGAAAAATAAAGATAATCATAATATAAACAAATTTCACAATCTCTACCATATTTTTTTCTTTGTGTTTGAGAAATGATTTTATCAATTTATATCTTTTTGAAGTTTTAACTTTCCTTACATCAATTAAATAGTACGGTTTTTTATATAGTTGCAAAAGTTCTTTCTTAAAATTAAAAGGATTATTTTTTTTTGAATACATTAGTGTGTTGTATTTATCCCTCAAGCACATTTAGTAGACATTTTAGAAATTTTACTAAATAATTCTAACATTTCATCATATGAAAGATTAAAACAAAAACAAATTAAATATAAGTTAATGAAGTGTATTGTTGGATGAAATGTAACTTTCAAAGTTGGTCCAATTGGAGTGATAGAGTGTGTGTTTTGATAAGGTTAAATGCCTAGCAAAGTTCATTAGTTTTAATTGTTTCATATGTGACTCCGAAGTTATAGTTAATAATAATTTAGGACTTTAACAAGTTGATCAATAATCCGTTAAGATAACAAAAAGAGTTCATGATCGGTAAGATAATATATATTTGAAATTGCTTGGGGAAGTCTAATAAGTGTGTTTTTGTGATTGACACTCGATGGTTATTTGGGCTAGCCTTTTGTTGGTCTGTTTGGACGTGTCTAGACATGATTCTATTTAAAAGACGGATGTTGATCAAGTTTGATGGGGTGGGTATGAATAAGCTCTTAGCTTTAGAATGATTCATTTTGTTTAATAAGTTAGGATCTAATCCGTTATAGTCGGATTAGTATGTTATTCCGGGTGCTTATGTCGGTAGTTTTTCGGTGGTTTGTAGTTGTTTCCGTTTTGTTCGACTGTTTTTTATCTATTCTAATGGGTTAAACACCCTTTGTACGGATTACTTCATCCGCTTTGCTTATAAAAAGAAAAGTATATATAAAGCAAAAGAAAAGTATATATATTTGGATTAATAGAAAGGCATGTTTGAACATTTTACACGAATAGTTTATGATCGGTAAGAAAGTATATTTAGTTTAATAGAAGGGGATGTTTAAACATTTTATTCACATATATAAATATATAAAATATTTATTTGAAGGATATGTCCATCTTTTGAAGGATTGGAATATTAAATCAAACGAAAAATTATCATAAAAGTAATCTAAAAGGGAAATAAAGACATATTTGAATTATAGTTTATAAGTTTTTCTTAAATTAAATGAAAACTAATAATAAAAAAAGGATTAAATATAACATATAGCCAGTAATATAAGCGAAATTTGCTTTACTCCTGTAAAAAAAAAAAAATACCCTCTTAAAATGTTAAAATTTATGTCTTTTGACCCTTAAATGCATAAGTTATCTCCTGTAATACTATATGTTTTTTTATTTACTCCCTCAAATTCAGTTTTTTTTAAATAAAGGTTATATATATAGAAAATAAATAGTACAAAAGATGGGGGAACCAGTTAGCCCCGAATTACGAAAAATTTGAAGAACGATAAGCCTAACATATTCTTTACAAAGTCCTTCCTAATTCCCGAAGAAATTAAGTAAAATAAAACGGTATCACCTAAGCCGAGCACGAAATTCACCAAAAAATCCGCACAAGAGTTACCTTCTCTATAGATGTGAGTGATGAAAATATGAGAAAAACTACTACTTAGGAGACAATTTCTCCACCCGTTCCTAAAAATAAGAGGCACTAGACTATGGTTGGAAAAAGCTTTGACGACCAAAGAAGAGTCGGTTTTGATCCAGAGCATATCCCAACCACGACATAGACTAATCTCGAAAGCCTTAATAACTGCACCGAATTCAGCTTGAGCTGAGGAAACACATGGGATACTGTCCGCGAAAGCCAGAAGAAAGTCTCCCCTAGGATTACGAAAAATTCCTCCTCCTCCAGCATTGGAACTGTCATGATGAAACGCGCCGTCGCAATTATACTTGATCCAACCAATCAAGGCGGGATCCAAATTACTTCCTTAATGGTGGGAGCCTTGGGAGGGCAGATATTCACTCTAAAAGCTTTATTGAAGTAAAAATCCTGCATACTAATGTTAGCCGATTTAATTGTAGAGTTACTAGAAAGATGAACTTGAGACATGATCCTGTGAATGGAAATAATGTGCGGAGTGTTGCAGCTGTGATGCTTAGCGAGATTTCTAGAATGCCATATGATTTCCAGAATATTTATGACAGCAGAGCCAAGCACAAGAGCTGCTTGGGGGAATTGTTACGATAACAACAATCCAGCCAAACAACAATGGAACCCGACTGGAACGAAAGCTGAATCTTGTCTATCAACCAACTCCAAAGCTTTCTAGAGAAGGAGCATTAAAAAAGGAGGTGTTGGAAGGAGTAAGAACTGACATGGCAAAGCGGGCAACGGGAAGCCAAAGAAATACCACGCTCCATCAAAAAATGGTAAGTGGGAAGTTTGTGATTTATCATTTTCCGAACTGTTAAAGACTTACTCAGAGGGATGTTAGCATGCCAAAGAAGTTTGCTCCAATGAATATCATGTGACTGGCTGGACTTAAAACAATAAGCGTCTTTCAAATTCAGAATTCCCGTGGAGTTGTGGTTCCAAGCCAAGAAATCATCCATATTGTCGGAAGGAGGATTACGGTTGATTAGCCTAGAATAAAGAAAAGAGAACCATGAAAACCACTCGTCTGGGATGTTCCAACAGCCATTGGCGGACAAATCAGCTATCCGAGTGAACAAATTAATATCCTTATGCCGTAGCTGCTCAATGTCGGCTTCGATCCGTAAGGGAGCGCTTGCCCAAGGATCATCCCATAACTGAACATTACTCTTCGAACCAATACACCAACAAGAGTTGAGGAAAAGGACAGTAGCTTTGGACTTGATGCTGGTCCATAAAGTGGAAAATATGTGATACCTTATGAAACCATAAGATCTAAGAATTCTACTCTTTAACAAATTATCTAGTCGTTATTATTGTTAAACATATCCCAAATAAGCTTCAAATTAGTAGCTTCGTTCAGACGGATAAGCGACCTCAAACCCATACCACCTTTAGCGAGGGGCTGATAGACTTTTTCCCAGGAGACCACGAACAGAGCTCTAGTAGAAGTGCAGCCAGACCAAATAAAATTTCTACAAGCCTTTTCAACTCTTTTAAGGAATGAGATAGGCCAATTGTAAATGTTAATAGAGTACATGGTCATGCTGAGGATGACATATTTCACCAGGGTTAATCTACCTACCATATAGAGACAATTACCCATCCAGCTAAATAGCTTAGCAGTAATCTTATCCGCAAGAGGCGCTATGTGACACACCTTGACCCTTCCTTTGAAAATGGGAACCCCGAGGTAAGAGAAAGGGAGAGTTCCCAATTGGAAACCAGTGGTACTGAGGATGCGTTGCTTCCTCCTAACTGACAACGAGCCCGTAAAAAGGGAGGATTTGGAAAGATTAATATTCTGACCGGAGGCTTTAGAATAGTCCTTGAAGATATCCTTCAACACCCTGACCTTCAACATCTTACCGGAACAAAAAATCAGAATATCATCTGCGTACATAATGCGGGAAGGGACAAGATCAGATTTGGTGGCCTTAATCATATCTAGAGAGCCGTTCGAAACCGCTTTGCTGATCAACTGACTCAAGACATCGTCGGCTAAATAGAAGAGAAGCGGGGACGAAGGGTCTCCTTGCCAAAGTACCCATGAAGCTCACCGTTGAAAATAACAGAGAGCGAAGCGGAAGAAAGAATAACAGAAATCCAATTGCAGAAAGTGGAAGAGAAACCATAAGACTACAGAACCTGAAGAATAAATCCCGTCTGATGGAGTCGAAAGCTTTCGAAATATCTATTTTAATGCCAATGTTACCATTGATATACTTGTTCTCCAAAACATTGATGGCTTTGGAAGCAAGGCAAATACAATCTCTGATATTTCTACCTGAATGAAACCTCTTTGCTCCTTCATGATTAAGAAGGGCATAAATTATGAGATGCGGTTCGCAAGAATCTTGGTGATAATTTTGAATTTGAAGTTGGTGAGAGCGATTGGGCAGAACATATCCATAGAAAGCGCATCCGAAGATTTGGGAATGAGAATATTTTATTGGCATTGAAATTGGGAAGAATCCAACCCTGATTGAAAATTTGGAAAATAGTGTAATAATTAACTGCAAGACTGGTCATCGCATCCTTATAAGTAACCTCTCTATCACCATCTATGAGCATAGAAATAGCCTTCCTAGAATTCCTGATTTTGGCCATCCTGTGGAAATAGGGAGTGTTACAATCTGCGTCTCTATGCCACTCCATGTTACCTTTCTCAACCTAATAAGCCTCCTCCTGCATGAGAGCATTATCAAGCTCAATTTGCGCTATCTTCACTTGATTAAAGAGAAAAAAATTAAAAATAAAAAGGGGTAATTTTTATGCTTAGTGGGGAATTATAAAAAAAAATTACAAAGGGGTAATCCAAAAAAAATTGTAGAGGATAAAATGAAAATCGCTTATATTACAGGAGTAGAGTGGTATTAACCCTAAGTAAGATATAAAAGAGAAATAAAAGCAAATTTGAATTATGGATTTAAAAAGTTCTTGTTAAAATAATTCAAGAATAAAATATCTTGAAAGATTAAGTTTAAAAAGCTTAAGAGGGCTTTTTATTTTTATTTTGGTCAGGTGCTTATTCTAAAGCAGGGCTCAATAACGTAATGAGTTTGTGTCACAACTAACTTCTTTTTTTTTAACAAAAACAAAATATCATAAAACAAAAAGAGAACCAATTACACAAGGGGGGACCAAGCCAAGACCCCTTAACGACAAAAGCCTAAGCCTAGGTGTACCCTTCTTGTCTAACAAGTAATCACTAATGATATTTTGAGGAATATGGGTGGACCAAATTGTAGCTTTAGAATGTAAACCATAGCTAGCCAATGAATCCGCACAAAAATTGGGTTCTCAATAGTTATGGGTGATCCTGAAATCAATGTGCAACTTATAGTCACAACACAAAAGCCAACGTGACCGAAGTTTCCAAGGCACCGAGGCATGATTTTTGAAAGTATTGACCACAAAACTACAATGAGTTTCAAACCAAAGATGCTTGTATATTTTCGTTTTAGCCATTTCCAAGGCTATATTTGCAGTTGTAAGCTCTGCCGTTTCCGAATTGCTGCTACCAAGATAAGCACTAATTCTTAAAATGTGATTAGCATTGTGATCCCGAAATATACCTCCACACGCAACTGCTTTTGGATTACCAGCCACAGCTCCATTAATGTTAGATTTTACCCATCCCAAAGAGAGAGGAGACCAAAGCACAGTCTCGGTTTGCAGGTGTCGCGGGGAAAAAATCGGGATGAGACACCGGTTGCCTTCTTTGGGCTCGAGTGCTCAAGAAAATGATTTTTTTTGTATTTGTCACGACCAAACTTTTTATTATTTCCAAAGTAGAAAAAGGAAAAAAGTTGCAATAACCTTAAAAGATATGCAAAGCGAATAACACAAAATTAAAAGCAATGCAAAAGTGGGGGAGAGATTCCGGGTAAGAGGGTTGGTTATACGAAGGGAAGGTGTTAGCACCTAACGTATCTATAGTACTCTATAGGTTTCTTTGTTATTTGTATTTCATTATATGCTATTGGGGAGGTTCTTGTTATGAGATAGGTGGGACCTAAGGTGTTTGTTTGATTATGCTCACAAAGATCGTCGCAATCCTCTGCATACATATCCCTTAGAGGGAATCAGAGCATCTGTAGCTCAGGGTTTACGGGTGCTAAGGTTTGAGTGGTTTTGAGGGATATAGAAGTTTTGTTTTGCTCGCCAAGGATACGACCTTGTGCCTACGTATTCTCAAAGGGATGTTGAGAAAGTCAGAGCAATCGTAGTTCCCACTTATGCTAGTGGAAGCAAAGGATAAGAGACAAATGTCATCTTAATGCTCGATGTATCTAATCTATATCATCACATACATCTGTTTGATTTTTGTTTGAAATCTTTTCATCATAAGACCTGGGCTGTGCCACTTATGGTGCTTAGAAGGATAAAGATGTTTTTGTTTAGCCATCCTTGTGGCAAAAAACAAGTTTGATTAGCCAACCTTGTGGCAAAAACTTTTGATAAGTCAACCTTGTGACAAAAATTTTTGATTAATCAGCCAGCCTTGTGGCAAAAGTTTCGACGAAGCCAGCCTTGTGGCAAAAACTTTGATTAATCAGCCAGCCTTGTGGCAAAAGATTTGATTGATTAGCCAGCCTTGTGGCAAACAAAAGTTTGATTGATTGATTGTGATGATATAGAAGAGATACTCCTATCATAGAGATGATATGTGTCTAATCTCCTAGGGTATTTGTTTTTGGATTATGGGGATGCTTATAAGAAGCCCGTGGGTCCTTGTACAAAGCCCAAGAGGAGGCTATCCGAGGGTCCTTGCATTGTAAGCCCAAGAGGAGGCTATGGGAGGGACAGTCGAGGGTCCTTGCATTGTAAGCCCAAGAGGAGGCTATGGGAGGGACAAGTCGTTTGTACAAAGCCCAAGAGGAGGCATGGTATAGTTGGTTTGAGCTCTTAGAGCGATTTCACCGGGAAACCATACTCTATGTCCTGACCTAAACTAGGGAGATTCTTTGCACGAAGCCCAATAGGAGGCTATGGGGAACCTAGTGTTGTACTAAGTTGAACAAGTATATATAACATGATCACAAATATGAACAAGTACGAACAAATATGAACAAGTACACGAACAAATATGAACAAGTATGAACAATTATATATGACAAGGTGTGTGTGTACAATGGAGTTTATGAAGGAAATATACCTGTAAGGATGATCAGTTTATGTACACGGGGCTCGGGACTCATACTCGGGGAGAGGCCCAATGAGTTTATTCATGGCTATGTAAATGTATATTTACAAAAGGGCTTGGGACTTATACCTTAAGGGAGGCCCAATGAAGATTTTGAAGAAAACCCAAATTGATCGAGGTATAAAAAAGATAGGCGTATATACAATGAAAAACCTAATTTTATACAAAGGAATGGGACTTATACCATAAGGGATGCCCATGTTTTATTTTATAAAACATGGTTGATTGTTTTGTTTTAAAGACACAAGGTTTTGTCGTTTGAAAAACTTTGATCGTTTGTTTTAAAACAGTTTGAATTTTGATAAAAGTCAACTTAATTAAGATAAAAACAAATTTTATGCTTAATTAAGACCTAAGAGATTAGGGTTTGATCACAAGAATAATTACAAGTGATTAAGTTTGAAAATCAAATGAAAAACAATATTTAAAGTATTAAAAATACTTAAAAATATGTCATTTTAAACCAAATAAAAACATACCAAATAATAAATATTTTTGTGATTTTTTTTTGATATTCATAAAATATATATGTTAAATGAGAAGTGTACAAAAAATGAAGTGAAAATGAATTAATTTGATTGGCTAATTTATTAATCAAAGATGTGTAAAAAATGAAGAAAAATAGTGTTAAAAAAGAGGTTTTGGTCCCTAAGGGTGTTAAACCCACGACCTGGAGGTTGCCACTCAAAAACTTAGCCAACTGGACCACGCGCGTGGTCTGTTTAACCCTTGCAACGAATTGATTATATTTCAAACTCAATTTCCAAATTTCCTTCCCAAAAAATGGCGCCAAGAACACCATCCCCATTTGAATTTGAAAATCTTCAAAACTAAACCAAATTGATCAAGTGAAGGGTCTATCTCACTCGTTTTTCACGAGAATCATGATGGTGTCCTCATAATTCATTTATTTTGCGGGAGGCAAAAACAATATTTCCTGGGCAGCCGGTAAGCGGACCTAGGGGGATTATTGATTAAGCTGGTAACAGGCTCGGTTGGCCAACACTGTTGATGCGTGCAGCGGATATCGGGGTGTTACACTATCCATGAATGAATTGGAAAGAAACAGTCAAACAAGACTTTGTACCCAATGAGGGATGAACTCAACTGGGGATTTTCTCCTTCGTTTTGAGAGGAGAAACTAAAGCAACCTTCTTCCATGAGGAATGATCTCAGTGGGGAACTGGAGAAAGAATATGTTCTTTTTGCTTATGGGTGACAACCTACTGGAGAGATGACACGCCCGTACTTGTTTCTTTTTTTTCTTTTTTTTCTCTTTTTCTTTTCTTTTTTTGGGATAGATATATCCTAAACAAGTGATTTCGAAGCAAACATTGAAAAATGCAAGAATGCATAAATGATGCAAATATGTATGAATGATGAATGTTTGGAATATCGCATGCACACTGACAATACTGACAGACAAAGAAGTGTATACTGGAGAAGGACCGACGTCGCAATACAACCAGATACTTGGAAAATGTTCTTCAACACGGTGTAGATAACACAGGTGATGAATGGTGATGCATGCTTTAAACTTCTTTGGGGAAGATAAGCATCTTTTCTTATTGAGATAGAAGAACTTCTTCACTGGGGATAAAAGAACTTTTTCTACCACGAGGGGTAATTGGTCTTAGGATTACTTTTTGGGATAAGAATACCGTTGTCTCATCATCTCTTTTGAGGAAGAGAACACTTCTCAGGGAGAATCCTTTTGTCCATCCTATGGAGACAGCTGTTGATGTTCCTTCTGTTGTTCACAACTCGAAGGAAAATTTCGCTTTTATTTTGAAAAGAAAGGAAAAGTAAATTCATTTAAAACTTATTTTTTCTTTTTTCTTTCAGAAATGAATAACACAATTAAAGCGTCATTTTGCAAGCTAAAAGAAATTAGAGATTGCAAACAAATGGGCACAAGGCTCAAATTTATTTAATAGGATAGTGATCAGCTAAAGGCGTGATTCCATAGAGTATTTACAAAAGTTGGAAATGGTAAATATGCGGAAAAGGCTACATTGAAAGCAATAACCACTATTCCCCCCAACAACTTTGAGTTCCAACTGTGCTTGTCGCTTCAGATAGGCGATGACTTGATCGAAGATCCTTTGATGAAAAAGACTCTTCAGGTGACGAAGTACGGACTGATGAAGTTACTTTGTCATAAATCCTTAATTTTTGTGCCTAGATTTCCCTTTCAGGTTTTCAATGTACCTGGATGAATTTTTTCTGTTTATTGTCTCTAATTTTTGCCTGGACCGCCCTTTCGGGTTTTCAATCCACCGAGATGCTCATTTTTGCCTAAGTCACCCTTTGCGGGTTTTCGACTTACCGAGCTGTTCTTTTGTATTTTTTAGACAAAGTATTTCTTGACTGCATCAGCATTCAAAGGATGTGGGAGTTCATCACCATCCATGGTTGCAAGAGTCATGGCGCCGCCAGAAAATGTTCTTTTGACAACATACGGGCCTTCGTAATTAGGAGACCATTTGCCCCTAGAATCTGGTTGAAAAGACAAGATCTTTTTAAGCACGAGGTCGCCTTTATAAAATTCACGAGGTCGAACCTTTTTATTGAAGGATTGTTTCATCATTGCTTGGTATAACTGTCCATGGCATAAAGTAGTCATACGTTTTTCTTCGATTAAGTTCAACTGATCGTATCTGCTTTGACACCATTCAGCCTCTGATAACTTAGTCCCCATGAGCACTCTCATTGATGGTATTTCAACTTCTACGGGGAGCACAGCTTCCATGCCGTATACTAGAGAAAAGGGAGTTGCTCCTGTTGAAGTACGCACTGAAGTACGGTACCCATGTAGAGCAAATGGCAGCATTTCGTGCCTGTCTTTGTAAGTGACGACCATTTTCTGGACGATCTTCTTAATGTTCTTGTTAGCAGCTTCAACAGCGCCATTCATTTTTGGTCTGTAAGGAGAAGAGTTATGATGCTCAATCTTGAATTCCTCACACAATTCTTTCATCATTTTGTTGTTCAAGTTTGAACCATTGCCAGTAATGATCTTGCTCGGAACACCATATCGGCAAATGAGGTTGTTCCTGATGAACCTTACAACCACTTGTCTTGTAACGTTGGCATAAGATGCTGCTTCGACCCATTTGGTGAAGTAATCAATAGCCACCAAGATGAAACGATGACCGTTTGAAGCTTTTGGTTTGATCATTCCAATCATGTCGATACCCCACATGGAGAAAGGCCATGGAGATAAGAGAACGTTGAGTAGAGTCGGTGGCACATGGATCTTATTTGCATAGATCTGGCACTTGTGACATCTCTTCACGTGTTTATAACAATCCGATTCCATTGTCAACCAATAGTATCCTGCTCTTAAGATTTTTTTGGACATTGCATGCCCATTTGAATGAGTTCCAAAGGACCCTTCATGCACTTCATGCATTAACATGTCTGCTTCGTGTCTGTCCACGCATCTGAGCAAAACCATGTCAAAGTTTCTTTTGTATAGCACATCTCCGTTCAGGAAGAAACTTCCAGAAAGCCTCCTTAGAGTTTTCTTGTCTTTGTTTGATGCCCCAAGCGGGTACTCTTGAGTTTGAAGGAAGCGTTTGATGTCGTGGAACCACGGTTTATCATCGATGACTGCTTCAGTTGCAAATACATAGGCGGGCCTTTCAAGGCGCATAATTCTGACTTTAGGCATATCATTCCAATGACTGACTTTGAACATGGAAGATAGAGTAGCCAAGGCGTCTGCCATTCGATTCTGATCTCGAGGTATATGATGCAATTCAACCTTGTTGAAGAAAGTAAACAGACGTCTTGCATAATCTCTGTAAGGAATCAAGCCAGGGTGGTAAGTTTCCCATTTGTATTTGATTTGGTTGATCACGAGGGCTGAATCTCCATATATGTCTAGGATCTTGATCCTTAAGTCAATGGCTTCTTCAAGACCCATGATACAAGCTTCATAATCTGCGACGTTGTTGGTGCAATCAAATAGCAACCTGGCAGAGAATGGGATATGAGTACCCTTGGGAGTGATGATGACTGCCCTAATTCCATTGCCAAAAGCGTTAACTGCTCCATCGAAAATTAGGCCCCATCTTGATCTAGGATAAGGACCTTCTTCAGGTAACGGTTCGTCACAATCTTTCATCTTCAAGTACATGACATCTTCGTCAGGAAAGTCAAACTTGAGAGACTGATATTCATTAATTGGCTGATGCGCCAAATGATCGGCAAGAATGCTTCCTTTGACCGCTTTTTGGGCACGGTATTCGATATCATACTCGGATAACAGCATTTTCCATCGGGCAATCCTTCCTGTTAAGGCAGGCTTTTCAAAGACGTACTTGATTGGATCCATCTTGGAGATTAACCAAGTAGTATTGTTGATCATGTATTGGCAGAGACGTTTTGAAGCCCAAGCCAAAGCACATCATGTTTTTTCGAGTATGGAGTAACGAGACTCACAATCTGTGAATTTCTTACTTAGGTAATAGATGGCATGCTCCTTCTTACCGGTTTCATCTTGCTGTCCAAGCACACAACCCATGGATTCTTCCAACACGGTAAGGTACATGATTAGTGGTCTTCCTTCAACCGGAGGAATCAATATTGGCGGTTCTAACAAGTATTCCTTGATACTGTCGAACGCTTTCTGGCAATCTTCAATCCATACAACCCCTTGACCTTTGCGGAGAAGGTTGAAAATTGGCCCACAAGTAGCAGTCATTTGAGAGATGAATCTGGAGATATAGTTCAATCGTCTGAGAAATCCTCTTACTTGCTTTTCAGCTTTTGGTGCAGGCATCTCTTGAATAGCTCTGACTCTGTCGGGATCTACTTCGATACCTCTTTGGCTGACAATGAAACCCAAGAGTTTTCCAGATCTAACCCCAAAAGTACATTTGTTAGGATTTAAGCGAAGCTGATATTTCCTTAGTCGTTGAAACAACTTCAAAAGGTATTCAATATGTTCTTCTTCTGTGCTGGAATTGGCTATCATGTCGTCCACATAAACTTCAATTTCTTTATGCATGATGTCAGGAAAGAGAGTAGTCATCGCCCTTTTGTAAGTTGCGTCTGCATTCTTTAATCCAAACGACATCACTTTGTAGCAAAATGTACCCCATGGGGTGATGAAAGATGTCTTCTCCATGTCTTCAGGAGCCATCTTGATCTGATTATAACCGGAGAACCCGTCCATGAAGGAAAAGACGTTGAACTTAGCGGTGTTATCGATCAGCATGTCGATATGCGGTAATGGAAAGTCATCTTTTGGACTGGCCTTGTTCAAGTCACGGTAGTCAACACACATTCTGACTTTTCCATCTTTCTTCGGAACTGGCACTATGTTGGCCAACCATTGAGGATACTCAGAGGTGACTAGAAAACCTGCGTCGAGCTGTTTTTGAACTTCCACTTTGATCTTGTTAGCCATATCAGGATGAGTCCTTCGCAATTTCTGCTTAACTGGCGGACATTCTGGCTTCAATGGCAAGTAATGCTGAACAATATTGGTATCCAACCCAGGCATGTCTTAGTAGGACCAAGCAAATACGTCAACATATTCTTTGAGAAGATCTATCAGCTTTCTCTTGATATCAGCATCAAGCAGCGATCCAATGGGCACTTCTTTTTTGTCTTCTTCAGAACCCAAGTTAATCTTTCTAAAGGCTCTTTGTGAGGCAGAATGGCTCTTTCCTCGTGCTTAAGTAATCGGGAGATCTCATCCGGGATCTCTTCTTATTCCTCTTCTTCGGCTTCGAACACAGGAAACTCAAAGTTGGGAGAGGGCATAGGGTTATTGCATTCAATGGGTTTATTAATAGTTAATCTGCACATATGATTTATGCTTGTTTCAGAAAAAACTGTGAATGCAATAGTGTATGCAGATTATTGAAAAAGTTTTTTTTTTTGGGTTTTTTAGGATTACCATTTCCAAAAAAAAGCAAAAATAAAACATATAATGTAGGGAATTCAAAATGACACTTTATTTATGATTCATTTTTGAAACAAAGCCCTAAACACAAACTCATTTGTCTTGGGCAGGACAAAGAGGGAAACTTTTTAAAAACAAAGCCCTATACACAAACTTATTTGGGCGGAACAAAACATTTAAAAGCAATGCCCTATAAAACATCTCTCTGCTTTGTGCCAGGCAGGAGGTCAAAATAACAGTGAGGTGATTACTTTGAGCGGGGAACAACATTCGTAACGTCGACAGCTTTCCAGTAGCAACGAACTCCTCTGTGTATTATGTATTCAGGAAAATTTTCCTCAGAATCTTCTTCAGTGATGACATTGACCGCTGGTCGAGCAGGATTTGAAGGTCTTGGTTTTTCACCATTGTTCTTTGTAGAGTTGAGACAGTCTCTTTCTACTTCTTGAAGAGCATAAGATGCGTCACAATCTTCAGGATCTTCAGGATGTAATTCCCAATCTTCAGGATGAAGAGACTCATTGTCAGAGACACTTTCCGAGTCAACTGCGGGGCCATCTTCCCCTTCATCTTCAAAAATGGTGTTTATGTGATAATAACCATCTTCAGGGTTGTCAATCTTGGTAGATGCATTGAAATTGAAATTTTCAGTAATTTCAGGCTGTCGTGAAAATTAAGAGGGCTGATAAGCCTCTTCTGGTAGACTGTTATATTCAAAGGGATCTCCCCATCCAGTTGGTTGGATGTCTTCAATCGAAATCTTTGAACTTTCAAGTGCAGTGTATTTCACCATATAATCAAACTTTCCACTTGGTTGTCCCAAGGTGTCCCAGACCTCTGCAGGAATAGGCGGAGTTTCATTAGCACTTGTTTTGACATTGCCTCTGGGTTTCTCTGAAGGAGGATAAAATGGTGCATACGGTTCTTCCTGAGATATGTATCCCGAATCATTGAGATAACATTTCCATTCCTCTTCAGGATCGGAGAGACCTTCTTCGGTACACTCTTCGATAAGGACATTAACCTCTTGAGGAATCGGGTTAAGGAACCCTCCACTAAGGAACGTTTCTTCGATCGGACGAAGGGTTTCATCCTTCTTGGCTTAATTTGAGAACATCAGTGAACACCCGAGTCCTGCTCTGGTTTCATTGTTGGTAGGGATCACAACTTGCCCCCAGCCAGTGGTAGTTCCATCTTTTACTACTTTCACTGCCTCTTTGTAAGAAGAGATTGATGCTTTCTTTTTGGTAGATTCGTCTTCTAAAGAGAGACCTTGGAACTGCGTTCCTTCCACATTATCAGCACTAATGAAAGAGAAAGTGGATAAGTGGCTCGCCATCAAGGCTTGCTCCCCACTTATTGTTACCAATTTTCCATTTGTTACAAATTTTAACTTTTGATGGAGCGTAGAAGTTACTGCCCCTGCTTCATGGATCCATGGTCGTCCTAACAGACAGCTATAAGCAGCTTGAATGTCCATGACCTGGAAGGTGATTTGAAATGTATGTGGACCAATTGTCATGGGAAGGTTGACTTCACCAATAACAGATTTTCGCGATCCATCAAATGCTTTGACTACTACACCGCTGAACTTCATAGGCATTCCTTGGTAAGGTAAACGAGCAAGAGTCGTCTTTGGCATCACATTCAAGGAAGATCCGGTGTCTACCAGCACGTTGGACAAAGAGTCTGACTGGCAGTTCGTAGAAATGTGCAGAGCAAGATTGTGATTTCTGCCCTCCTCGGGGAGTTCTTCATCACAGAAGCTTAAATTGTTGCAACCTGTTATGTTGGCTATTATCCCATCAAAATGGTCAACAGTCACATCATGATCTACAAAAGCTTGATCCAAGACTCTCATCAGGGCTTCCCTGTGGGCTTCAGAGTTTAAAAGCAATGAAAGTATTGAGATCTTTGAAGGAGTCTGCATAAGTTGATCCACAATCTTGTATTCACTTCTTTTGATAAGCTTCAAAATTTCATCAAAGTCAGGATTGACATTGGTTCCACTAGATTGGCCAACATCAGTGCTTGTATTACTGATAGGAATTCCACAGGATTCCCCACTGGTGTATCGACAGGATTTTGCCTGGTTGCAGGAGCAACAGGCTTCTTTGGAGGTAGTGGAGTATACACACGTCCACTTCTTGTTACTCGACTCACATCAGCGATGTTTACGACAGATGAAAGAGTAGGTAAAGGAACTTCTTGTCCATTCTTTATCATTGTTGCATTGTAGTTGTATGGAACTGCCTTGTCAGAGTCATAGGGAACAGGTCCAGGTAGACAAATGATAAATGGAGCAACAGGAACCTTTGGCTTGTTGTATGTAACTTCTATGCGCTCAGGCATGTTGAAATGAGGAACGATGATGTTAACTTTAGGCATTTCGGAGTTGATATCTGAGACTAAAAGCTCATGCGGATAACATCCTATCATGTTAACTTCATATTCATTCCTATTTATGTAGATCTAAATAGTACCATCATCTAGCAAAACTTGAAGATCTCTTCTCACAATCGAACACCCATGAGGATCTACACAACATATGCTACAGGAACCATAGTGATGTTGGTGAAAATTTCGCCCTTGACAGAGAGTGGCGTGCATTAGTACCAAATCTGCTCTTGAGAAATTGATATCATAGATTCGGTATTGGCTAGGGCCTTCTCGTACAAGATTTACAACATGCCCTCCATGACTGGGCAGCCGATTTGCTTGCACATTTGGATTCAAATTTCTGAAAGAGAGGAGATTAGATCTAACCAACCTCTGATCTTCATATTTCAAAGCTATGCAATGCTCAAGATCATGGCCAGGTGCTCCTTGATGATAAGGGCATGAGACCTCAGCTTTGTACCACCATGGGAGTTTCTCAGGTACTGGTGGTGGTGCTTTAGTTTGAACAAGACCTCTTTCAATCAAGGCAGGGTACAATTCTGTGTAGGTCATTGGAATCGGATCGAACTGTGGAGCTCTTTGCACACGATTCTGATTATTGTTAAACTGTTGAGCCTGTTGTCGAGGCTGTTGTTGAAATTGCGGGGTAAATCCCGGATTCGGTGCTGTATTAACGACTGGCGTGATAGCAGCAATCTGTTGTTGACGATTGACGTTTCCTCTTGGCTTTCCTTGGGATACCATGTCAACACTTTGTTCTTTCTTCTTTTGGAAACCACTTCCGAACTTTTTGGTTCCGCTTGAAGATCCACCTTCTTTAGTTAGACGTCCGGTTCGGAATCCTTCTTCTAGACGCATCCCCATGTTTACCATTTCGGTGAAATCACTTGGAGCACTAGCTATCATGCGTTCATAATAAAACGGGCCAAGAGTATTCAAGAAGATCTTTGTCATCTCTTTCTCTTTTAACGGTGGATTAATCTGAGCAGCAGTTTCTCTCCATCGTTGGGCATATTCTTTGAAAGCTTCATGGTCTTTCTGAGCCATGGATCGGAGCTGGTCTCTGTCTGGAGCCATATCCGAGTTGTATTTGTATTGTCAGACAAAGGCCTCACCTAGGTCGTTGAAAGTCCGAATGTTGGTGCTATCCAATCCTGTGTACCACTTCAGTGCGGCACCAGTCAAACTGTCTTGAAAGTAATGGATGAGCAACTGATGATTATGTGCATAGGTAGACATCTTCCTAGCATACATCACGAGATGGCTTTGTGGACAAGAACTACCTTTGTACTTCTCAAAGTCATGGACCTTGAATTTAGCTGGTATTTGTACACTAGGAACTAAACATAGCTCCTGGGCATTGTTTCCGAACAAGTCTTTCCCACAGATAGCCTTGACTTCCAGTTGAATCTTGTTGAACTTTTCTTGGAGATCTTCCACGCGGTTACGCTGAGTTGTGCTATCACCTTGATCATGATAAATCCCGTTGTCTCCGTAAGGAACAATGTGAACCATAGGAGTAGCAACCGTCATAGTGGGTTGAGAGAGTGCCATGATTTGAGAAAAGGTTACCCCCTGATTTGGAGTGAATAGTGAACTTTGTGCAGCAGGTACTTCAGTTGTGGATGTTGGAATCCCAGAAACATTATGGCGAAAACCTATACCGAAGCTGAAAGGCGTGCTCCAACCTTCTGGCATGGAGAAAGATGGAATGCTGAATGCAACTGTAGAGACTGGAGTAGTGATCTCAGATATCACTGTTGCTTGACTGTTGGGTGGTGGCGGCTGATTCTGCGCGGCCACTAAGGAGTCAACCAGAGTAGTGAGACTTTCCAACTTTTCTTGAAGGGTGGTCAATGTACCACGGAGCTCAATATTCTCTTGTTCAGAGCTTTCCATCACTCTTATTTTGCTTGAACGAGTATTGTATCTGTGATCTGATTGCGAGCGTGGTCGAGAAACTTTGAGACGCGACAACTTGACGATCTAATGGAGAAAGATCCAAAAGATGAGACTCTATACAACAGACTCGATATGCAGAATGATGTATGCACAAAGAAGTTTATGATTTTTCCAAACATTCTAAAGATTATTTCCTTGCAAACATTTGAACACAAACTATTATTTTATTGAAATAATGGGAAAATGTTACAACATTGGAGCGTAGATCCTACAGAAGCAAATGATAAATAAAAAGCTAAACAATCCTAAACATCCTCATCGGACGAAGAACCAAATGCATTATGCAGTTTGAGCTTCATGATTTCTTTCCCATAGTAAGCTTTCAACTCGGCCTTTTCGGTCCTCTGCTTGTCAATAACTTTTCTCCAATCGCCAGGCATTGGAGCGTCGCTTGTTGAACCTTCAAACTTTTTCTTTCTTTCTTTGATATACCTCCTGATTGCAGCGTCCTTCCGACGGATCTTCTCATCTTTACTCATGAGCCATCCATCTTGACAGTAGAGGGTTTCTTCGTGATCTTTCACCCGTTTCTTCAACTTTCTGTTTTCCACATCAGTTTTACGAAACTTTTCTTCCCAAGCGTCTTCTTCTAACCTCATCTTGGCTAGAATCTCCTAGTATTCTTCCGTAGTGTCAATGGGAATATTGGGTAGTTGAGATACCACAGGGAACATGGGTTTTTCATAATCATAAGGCATTTGAATTCCCTTGCTCTTTTCTTCACCCAACAGGTGTAGGCGTCCGTAGCAATGCAGTTTCTTACCACACCTTTTTCTTTCTTTCGGATGTCGTACCAAGCTCTTACCATTATTGTCTTCAACCCTTGAGGATCCTCCCATTCTTGATAGAAGTAACATTCCACAGCGAGTCCAATGGGTTTAGCTGAATTTACATACCCGAGTTGTCGTCGGGCTAGGACCGGATTGTAGTTAATTCCTCCTTGTGTACCAATGAGGGGTACGTTGGCGAACTCTCCACAACTATCAATGGCTTCTGTACCGCAGCGAGCTAGAGTATACCAATGAATATCATTATTAGTAAGGGACATAAGTCTTTGAGGCCAACGCAAGCCTTCTCGGTTTTCTGTGAAAATAGGAGACTTAGGTAAGTGTGAGACAATCCATTTGAGCAAAAGAGGTGCACAACATACAATGATCCCACCGCCTTGGCGAGTTCTGCAATGAATAGAGAAATACATGTCACCAAGCAAAGTTGGAACAGGATTTCCAATCAGAAAGATCTTTATGGCATTGATATCAACAAAGTCGTTTATGTTGGGAAACAGAACCAACCCATAGATGAGCAAGGCTAATACAGCTTCAAAAGCTATCATACTGCCAGTTTCGATGAAATCAAAGGCTTTCTTTATTAGAAACTGCGAACTCAAACCCGGAAGGTTTCCTTTGGTAGTCCAATTGCTCTCTACTTCAGATTTCTTCAAGTGGATACTTGCTGCAATGACTTGTGACTTAGGATTGGCTTCCAAACCATTGAAAGGTATTTTGTCAGACATAGGAATACCCAAAAGATTGGCATTTTCTACCAAGGTTGGTGCCAACTGGTAGTCTGGAAAGGTGAAACACCGGTAGACGGGATCATAGAACTGAACTAGAGTTTTGAGAAGTCCTTCATCAACATGAGTGTTCAAGATAGGCAAAAGCTTTCCATGGCTTTTCCTAAAATCGGAAGCATCTTGTAAAAAAGATGCTAACTCTCTCAGTCTTTCCACATTAGGCACTTTGAAACCGTACTTTTTGGTATGCCTTTTTACCCACTCCATAACTTAATCCTATAATGTTTGCAAAGAAAATTCTCTAAATTTTTTTTGGAAAAAATCATGTTTTTTATGAAAAGATGGATTTTTTAATGGACGTATGAATGCATGGATGCATGAATGCCACATTTACAAACATGGTAAGGCAAACATGATAATGCAAACACGGTAGTGCAAACATGGTTCTACAAACATGGTAATACAAACATAGGTTCAAAGGTTCAGTGTCACGAGCATGAGGTCAGAGAACCAAACATGGGATAGTACTAGGGGTTAATCACCTGCACAACATGTTCTACTGATACGTCAGAGTCTACATTTTTCTTTCGAATATTACCGGCTTGCACAACTGAACTTGTGAGCTAGAAATATTCTCAAGAAAAACTCGTCTGAGTGTGGCTCTCCGCATGACAACTAATCAAAGTCTTCACCTGAATAGTTTCTGCGCCACAACCTAATAAGGCCAGGATGGGTTATGGGTTCTACAGCCAACTCAGCTTCTACAGTTCAATGAAAGTAATAATGTCTTCGCAATTGAACTTGCTAAACATATACTACCAACAAGGAACCTCCACTGAGCGGAAGGATTCTCATGCCAGCTTTTTAAGGACTGAACTCCTTGTATGCCATACATGACTATACCCTCCACCTAATTCTTATGTGTACTTAATCCGGGTTAGGATTTGTCCATAATGCATCACTTGTAACAGAACCACACAAGTAACAAGAATGAAATGAAAAACATAAAAATCAGAATTAACCCTTTCTTTGGAAACAATAAAAAGATGGTCCCCAGTGAAGTCGCCATTTTTCTGTCGCGGGGAAAAAATCGGGATGAGACACCGGATGCCTTCTCTGGGCTCGAGTGCTCAAGAAAATGATTTTTTTTGTTTTTGTCACGACCAAAATTTTTATTATTTTCAAAGTAGGAAAAGGAAAAAAGTTGCAATAACCTTAAAAGATATGCAAAGAGAATAACACAAAATTAAAAGCAATGCAAAAGTGGGGGAGAGATTCCGGGTAAGAGGGTTGGTTATACGAAGGGAAGGTGTTAGCACCCAACGTATCTATAGTACTCTATAGGTTTCTTTGTTATGTGTATTTCATTTTATGCTATTGGGGAGGTTCTTGTTGTGAGATAGGTGGGACCTAAGGTGTTTGTTTGATTATGCTCGCAAAGATCGTCGCAATCCTCTACATACATATCCCTTAGAGGGAATCAGAGCATCTGTAGCTCAGGGTTTACGAGTGCTAAGGTTTGAGTGGTTTTGAGGGAGATAGAAGTTTTGTTTTGCAAGCCAAGGATACGACCTTGTGCCTACGTATTCTCAAAGGGATGTTGAGAAAGTCAGAGCAATCATAGTTCCCACTTATGCTAGTGGAAGCAAAGGATAAGAGACAAATGTCATCTTAATGCTCGATATGTCTAATCTATATCATCACATACATCTGTTTGATTTTTGTTTGAAATCTTTTCATTATAAGACCTGGGCTGTGCCACTTATGGTGCTTAGAATGATAAAGATGTTTTTGTTTAGCCAGCCTTGTGGCAAAAAACAAGTTTGATTAGCCAGCCTTGTGGCAAAAACTTTTGATAAGTCAGCCTTGTGACAAAAAGTTTTGATTAATCAGCCAGCCTTGTGGCAAAAGTTTCGACGAAGCCAGCCTTGTGGCAAAAACTTTGATTAATCAGCCAGCCTTGTGGCAAAAGATTTGATTGATTAGCCAGCCTTGTGGCAAAAAAAAGTTTGATTGATTGATTGTGATGATATAGAAGAGATACTCCTATCATAGAGATGATATGTGTCTAATCTCCTAGGGTATTTGTATTTGGATTATGGGGATGCTTATAAGAAGCTCGTGGGTCCTTGTACGAAGCCCAAGAGGAGGTTATCCGAGGGTCCTTGCATTGTAAGCCCAAGAGGAGGCTATGGGAGGGACAGTCGAGGGTCCTTGCATTGTAAGCCCAAGAGGAGGCTATGGGAGGGACAAGTCGTTTGTACAAAGCCCAATAGGAGGCATGGTATAGTTGGTTTGAGCTCTTAGAGCGATTTCACCGGGAAACCATACTCTATGTCCTAACCTAAACTAGGGAGATTCTTTGCACGAAGCCCAATAGGAGGCTATGGGGAACCTAGTGTTGTACTAAGTTGAACAAGTATATATAACATGATCACAAATATGAACAAGTACGAACAAATATGAACAAGTACACAAACAAATATGAACAAGTATGAACAATTATATATGACAAGGTGTGTGTGTACTATGGAGTTTATGAAGGAAATATACCTGTAAGGATGATCAGTTTATGTACACGGGGCTCGGGACTCATACTCGGGGAGAGGCCCAATGAGTTTATTCATGGCTATGTAAATGTATATTTAGAAAAGGGCTTGGGACTTATACCTTAAGGGAGGCCCAATGAAGATTTTGAAGAAAACCCTAATTTTTGATTTGTTATTCAAAGGTTTAAATCAAATAGATCGAGGTATAAAAAAGATAGGCGTATATACAACGAAAAACCTAATTTTATACAAAGGAATGGGACTTATACCATAAGGGATGCCCATGTTTTATTTTATAAAACATGGTTGATTGTTTTGATTTAAAGACGCGAGGTTTTGTCGTTTGAAAAACTTTGATCGTTTTTTTAAAACAGTTTGAATTTTGACAAAAGTCAACTTAATTAAGATAAAAACAAATTTTATGCTTAATTAAGACCTAAGAGATTAGGTTTTGATCACAAGAATAATTACAAGAGATTAAGTTTGAAAATCAAATGAAAAACAATATTTAAAGTATTAAAAATACTTAAAAATATGTCATTTTAAACCTAATAAAAACATACCAAATAATAAATATTTTTGTGATTTTTTTTTATATTCATAAAATATATATGTTAAATGAGAAGTGTACATAAAATGAAGTGAAAATGAATTAATTTGATTGGTTAATTAATTAATCAAAGTTGTGTAAAAAATGAAGAAAAATAGTGTTAAAAAAGAGATTTTGGTCCCTAAGGGTGTTGAACCCACGACCTGGAGGTTGCCACTCAAAAACTTAGCCAACTGGACCACGCGCGTGGTCTGTTTAACCCTTGCAACGAATTGATTATGTTTCAAACTCAATTTCCAAAATTCCTTCCCAAAAAAATGGCGCCAAGAACACCATCCCCATTTGAATTTGAAAATCTTCAAAACTAAACCAAATTGATCAAGTGAAGGGTCTATCTCACTCGTTTTTTCACGAGGATCATGATGGTGTCCTCATAATTAATTTATTTTTGCTCTAAGGTGATCAATTTTGTGATGAACACGAAGAACCCTAATATGACAAATCATTGTGAAATCGTGTATGATCATGATATGATGCAATTGATTGAGGGTTATGAAGGATAGAAAAACACTTAGAAAGGGGGGGGGGGGGTTTGAATAAGTGTAGCTTTAAAAACTTGACAGATAAAAATAAATTGCACAGTTATTTTTATCCTGGTTCGTTGTTAACTAAACTACTCCAGTCCACCCCCGCAGAGATGATTTACCTCAACTGAGGATTTAATCCACTAATCGCACGGATTACAATGGTTCTCCACTTAGTCAGCAACTAAGTCTTCCAGAGTCTTCTGATCACACACTGATCACTCCAGGAACAACTGCTTAGATACCCTCTAAGACTTTCTAGAGTATACTGATCCACACGATCACTCTAGTTACAACCTGCTTAGATAACCTCTAAGACTTCCTAGAGTATTCTGATCCACACGATCACTCTAGTTCCTTACAACTTAATGTAATCAATTCTAAGAGTATTACAATTGCTTCTTAAAAGCGATAATCACAAACTGTGATATTTCTCTTAACGTTTAAGCTTAATCTCACTAACATATTACAACAGCAATGTAGTGAGCTTTGATGAAGATGAAGTTTCTGAGCTTTGAATTTGAACAACGTTTCAGCAAGTTAATAGGCGTTGTTTTTGTTCAGAATAGTTAACCTTGCTTCTCATTAGAACTTCATATTTATAGGCGTTGGAGAAGATGACCGTTGAGTGCATTTAATGCTTTGCGTGTTCCGTACAGCATCGCATTTAATGTTATACGCTTTTGTCAACTACCTCGAGCCTTGTTCACGCTGTGTCTACTGACGTAGCCTTTAGTAGCTTTTAACGTTCCTTTTGTCAGTCAGCGTAGCTTCCCACTTGTACTTCCTTCTGATCTGATGTTTGTGAATACAACGTTTGAATATCATCAGAGTCAAACAGCTTGGTGCATAGCATCTTCTGATCTTCTGACCTTGAAGTGCTTCTGAGCGTGATACCATCAGAACTTCAGTGCTTCTGTTCTCTTGTTCTTCTGATGCTTCCATAGACCCATGTTCTGATTCTGCTTCGACCATCTTCTGATGTCTTGCCAGACCATGTTCTGATGTTGCATGCTGAACCCTTGAGACAAAGCTTCTGAGCGCTGAATTATGCGTACTCTTTATATATTTCCTGAAAAGGAAATTGCAATGGATTAGAGTACCATATAATCTTAAGCAAAATTCATATTATTGTTATCATCAAAACTAAGATAATTGATCAGAACAAATCTTGTTCTAACAATCTCCCCCTTTTTGATGATGTCAAAAACATATATAAATGATATGAATTTGCGATCAGAAAGAGCAGACGGCAAAAGACAAATTACACAGCTATAGCATAAGCATATGAATATGTCTCCCCCTGAGATTAACAATCTCCCCCTGAGATAAATAATCTCCCCCTGAAATAAATACTCGAAGAACTTTAATAAAAGACTTCCCTGATTATTTCGGTAGAGACGATCACATAAGCTTCTGTCTTTAGAGAATTCATAGCTTCTGACTTCTGCTTCCATTGGACAGCTTCAGAACTAGAATTTCTTTAGATCCCTAGAACACTCACAGCTTCTGATTCCTGCTTCTATCTAGGACAGCTTCAGAACTTGAATTTCTTTGATCTTCTGAACATTCACAGCTTCTGACTTCTGCTTCCATCTAGGACAGCTTCAGAACTTGAATTTCTTTGATCTTCAGAACATTCACAGCTTCTGATTTCTGCTTCCATTTAGGACAGCTTCAGAACTTGAGTTTTCTGGATCTTTTAGAACATTCGCAGCTTCTGATTTCTGCTTCCCTCGGATAGCTTCAGAGCTTTGAATTTCTACCAACATCACTTCATGCTAGATTTGTATCAGAACATTGTTGAATGTACCAGAGCATCATCAGAGCATCTCTACATCCTGAAATGTTACAGAACAAAAAACTAAACGACAAAAGTCAGCATGAACGAGTCAGAACATAAAATGTATATTAGAACACATGATATGTATCAGAGCCATATAGGCTAAAATAATGTATCAGAGCAAATAGAATTTTGTCAAAGCAAATAGACAAATATGGATCAAATTCTATTATCAGTGCTTCTGATTCATTCTTCTTTCTTGCTTCTGATTTCTGAGGCTTGACAGCACTCAGCTTGCTTCAGTTTCCATGAGCTTATTCTTTTTACAGAATAACACTTCTTATGGTTTTGCTTCTGGTGTTTGCTTTGAAGATTCTCTTCACTTCTTTATACCTGCAAAACACTTAAACCATATAGAACTTGCAGTTCTTGTTAGTAAATGTGTGGGAGCTTTACCCAGCAACTGATAGATTAATCAAATCATTTATCATTTATCTTCTCCCCCTTTTTGTCATAACATCAAAAAGAATATTTCAAAAGATTCAGATGAATAAAACGACAACTAAAATCACTGGAATGTAAAAACAAAGAAACTTTTCATTGATAATCAAAAGAAATTACAAAAGGTTCCTATGTTTAACAAGATGAGAAACATTCCTAGCAAATACATAAAAAGTCATCCCAAGAGGAAATGACTACAAAAATTAAAAACAGCACCCTAGCAAGACACACTCTGTGTCAACCCATCAAGAATCCCTGTGGACTCTTGTCTTCCAGACTAGAACCTCCACTGTAGGAGAGATCCAAGAGACCAAAGAGGAAGAGAGGGACAGTTCACAGACAGAGAGCTAATGTTGCAAACGGGGCTTTCCCTTAACATAGAAGTTAAGAATATCATTCTTAACCTCTTCCCATAACTCAAGAAAGTCTTATGTCTTTGGGTGAAAGTTGATAACAACATCAAAGAAGAGGTCTGACTTGAGAGGTATTAGGAGAGCCATCCCGAGATATGCAGAGATCTGTCGCCTTTGAGTCATAGATCTTCAACAGGCTTAGGATGAACGCTAGGTTTGAGCTAGGATTTTTTTTTTTTTTTTTTTTTAAAAAGAAAGAAAAACTTGTTTGAGCAAGAGAAGAAAACGGAAGAGAGAGAGAAAAACTTGATGAGGAATGCAAAGAGATAGAGAAGAAGAACACAGATAGAGTGTAGAAGAGAAAATATAGGGGGGAAGGAGAAGCGTTTGAAGAGTATTTAAAAGAAAAATAAAATGAAACAAATGATGGATAGCATTTAATGTTACGTGACGTGAGGAGAGATAATAAAGACAAATGAGGTGACTAGCACAGTTACCTATGGTCGGCGTCCCTTCAACTGCACGCGCGCTTATCCATGAACAGTAACGACAGGTTTACCATCCCGAGATAAAACGTTACAGCTGTTTTGCTTTAAAAGAGGTTCTGAATCAACTTAGACAATGAAACGTTAGTAATAACCGAATCATAATTTCTAAAAGATTTCAATCAGAACTTCTGATTAAAGGATCCGCATTCATTTCAGAGGATACTCATACATAAGAACTTCTCATCTTCTTATTCTGGGCATAAATCCATACTGATGTTCTTCAGAATGAACTTAAACCTATCTTCAGCCAGGGGTTTTGTAAAGATATCAGCCCATTGATGGTCTGTATCCACAAAGTTTAAAGATATAACACCCTTCTGAACATAGTCCCTTATGAAATGATGTTTAATCTCAATATGTTTAGCCTTTGAATGAAGAATAGGATTCTTAGATAAACATATAGCAGAATTATTATCACAGAATATAGGAATGTTACTCTCATATATCTGATAATCTTCTAACTGACTCTTCATCCAGAGCATCTGTGTACTGCAACCAGCAGCAGCGACATATTCTGCTTCTGTTGTTGATAGAGCAATAGTTGCTTGCTTCTTGCTATACCAGGAGATCAAATGACTTCCAAGAAATTGGCAACTTCCTGGAGTACTCTTTCTTTCAATTCTGTCTCCAGCATAGTCAGCATCGCAGAATCCTACTAAGTTGTATTCTTTAGATTTTCTGTAAACTAAGCCAACATTAGTAGTACCTTTCAGATACCTTAGAATTCTCTTAACAGCAGTTAAATGAGATTCTCTAGGATCTGATTGGAATCTAGCACACAAACAAACACTGAACAAAATATCAGGTCTAGAAGCAGTCAAATATAGAAGAGATCCAATCATACCTCTGTATAACTTCTGATCTACCTTCTTACTTACCTCATCCTTACCTAGGATGCATGTTGGATGCATAGGAGTTTTGGCTTCTTTGCAGTCTAGAAGATTAAACTTCTTCAGAAGTTCCTTCACATACTTGGTTTGGTGAACATACGTTCCTTCTGATGTTTGATTTATTTGTATTCCAAGGAAATACTTGAGTTCTCCCATCATGCTCATTTCAAACTCAGCCTGCATAGACTCAGCAAACTCCTTTCCAAGTGTAGCATTAGATGTTCCAAAATAATATCATCTACATATATTTGACAAATTAAAATATCCCTTTTAAAGGTTTTACAAAAGAGAGTAGTGTCCACTTTTCCTCTAGTGAAACCATTATTCAGAAGGAAAGAACTTAAGCGTTCATACCAAGCTCTGGGAGCCTGTTTCAATCCATACAACGATTTCTTTAGTTTAAAAACATGATTAGGAGACATAGAGTCTTCAAAACCAGGAGGTTGATGGACATAAACTTCTTCATCTATATAACCATTTAAGAAGGCACTCTTAACATCCATCTGATAGAGAGTGATGTTATGTTGAGTGGCAAATGAAATTAATAGACGAATAGATTCTAACCTGGCCACTGGTGCAAAGGTTTCTGTATAGTCAATCCCTTCTTGCTGACTATAACCCTGAGCCACCAGTCTGGCTTTGTTCCTTACCACTTCACCTTTCTCACTGAGCTTGTTTCTGAAGACCCATTTTGTACCTATTATATTGAATCCATCTGGTCTAGGAACAAGATCCCAAACATCATTCCTTGTAAACTGATTCAGTTCTTCTTGCATAGCAATTATCCAGTCTGGATCTTCTAGAGCATGATCAACAGAAGTTGGCTCGATCAAAGATACAAGACCTAATTGACAGTCTGCATTGTTCTTAAGGAATGCTCTTGTTCTGATTGGATCATCCTTCTTTTCAAGAATGACATCTTCTGAATGACCAGAGATGAGTCTGGATGATCTTCTGACAGATGGTTCTTCAGAGATGCTTAGATTCTCCAGAGAAGCTGATACTTGATCTTCAGATTCTTTGCTTCTGAGAAGCTCTGCTTCTGATGCGTTGCTTCTTGGCTCAGCAACTTCTGATATGTCAATATCATAATCTGCAAAATTATCAAACTGCTTTGGTTTTTCAGAACCAAGCTTATCATCAAACCTGATATTGATTGATTCTTCTACAATCAATGTTTCAGTATTGTATACTCTATAGCCTTTTGAGCGTTCAGAATATCCAAGAAGGAAACATTTTTGTGCTTTGGAATCAAACTTACCAAGATGATCTTTAGTGTTCAGAATAAAGCATACACATCCAAAAGGATGGAAATATGAAATGTTGGGCTTTCTATTCTTCCACAATTCATAAGGAGTCTTATTTAGAATAGGTCTGATAGAGATTCTATTCTGAATATAGCATGCAGTGTTTATTGCTTCTGCCCAGAAATGTTTAGCCATATTGGTTTCATTGATCATGGTTCTGGCCATTTCTTGCAGAGTCCTATTCTTTCGTTCTACAACTCCATTTTGCTGTGGAGTTCTAGGACAAGAGAAATCATGGGCAATACCATTTTGTTTGAAGAATTCTTCAAAGGATCTGTTCTCAAATTCACCACCATGATCACTTCTGACCTTTATGATTTTACACTCTTTTTCAGATTGAATCTGAATGCAGAAATCAAAGAACACTGAATGAGTCTCATCCTTGTGTTTCAAGAATTTTACCCACGTCCAGCGGCTATAATCATCTACGATGACTAATCCATATTTCTTCCCTCTGACAGATGCTGCTTTTGACTGGGCCAAACAGATCAATGTGCAAGAGTTCTAATGGCCTTGAGGTAGAAACAACATTCTTGGACTTGAATGCAGGTTTGGAGAACTTGCCCTTCTGACATGCTTCACAAAGAGCATCTGATTTGAATTTCAGATTAGGGAGTCCTCTGACAAGATCCAGTTTGTTAATCTGAGAAATCTTTCTCAAACTAGCATGACCTAATCTTCTGTGCCAGACCCACTGCTCTTCAGAAACAGACATAAGACAAGTCACCTTCTGACTCATAAGATCTTGCAGATCTGTCTTATAAATGTTGTTCTTCCTCTTGCCTGTAAATAGGATTGAGCCATCCTTCTGATTTACAGCCTTGCAAGACTCTTGATTAAAGATTATATCATAACCATTGTCACTCAATTGACTGATTGATAAGAGGTTATGTGTTAATCCTTCTACAAGAAGTACATTAGAAATGGAAGGAGAGTTACCAGACTTTATAGTTCCAGAGCCAATTATCTTGCCCTTCTGATCTCCTCCAAACTTGACTTCTCCTCCAGACTTAAGCACCAGGTCTTGGAACATAGACCTTCTTCCTGTCATGTGTCGTGAGCATCCAGAGTCCAGGTACCACGACATGTTGTGCTTTGTCCTTTTTGCAGCCAAGGATATCTGCAATAGGAATAATCTTATCCTTAGGTACCCATATCTTTTTGGGTCCTTTCTTGTTAGATTTTCTCAAGTTCTGATTGAACTTGGGTTTAACATTGTAAGCAATAGGAGGAACAGCATGATAATTTTTAATGTGAGTTTCATGATATTTCCTAGGTTGTGTCACATGCTTTTTGGTGTGTGTTATGTGAAAACTTTGAGCATGTGAAGTGTGCCTAATATCATGGGAGTGTCCATACTTGAACTGATCATACAATGGCTTGTATGTGAATTTCATTTCATCAACAGGTTCAAGTTTGTATGGGGTTTCACCCTCAAAACCAATGCCGACTCTTTTGTTTCCAGACACAGCATATATCATAGAAGCTAGCTGACTTCTGCCAATACTTCTAGATAAGAACTTCCTGAAACTTAAATCATATTCTTTCAGAATATGGTTTAGACTAGGAGTGGATTTTTCTGAATCAGAAGGAGATCCAACATTATTGGATAATTTTAAAAGTTTTTCTTTTAATTCAGAATTCTCCAACTCAAGCTTCTTTGTTTCAAATTCAAATAGCTTTTTCAGCTTTTTGTATTTGAGACTGATCTGAGACTTGAGTTCCAGAAGTTCAGTTAGACCGGAAACTAACTCATCTCTAGTAAGTTCAGAAAATACCTCTTCAGAATCTGATTCTGATGTAGATTCTGATCCGTCATCTTCTGTCGCCATCAGCGCACAGTTAGCCTGCTCATCTTCAGAGTCTGAATCATCTTCTGACTCATCCCAGGTTGCCATAAGACCTTTTTTCTTATGAAACTTCTTCTTGGGATTTTCCTTCTGAAGTTTTGGACATTCATTCTTGAAGTGTCCAGGTTCATTGCATTCATAGCACATGACCTTCTTCTTGTCAAATCTTCTGTCATCAGAAGATTCTCCACGTTCAAATTTCTTTGAACCTCTGACGCCTCTGAACTTCCTTTGCTTGTTCTTCCAGAGTTGATTTAGCCTTCTGGAGATCAAGGACAGTTCATCTTCTTCTTCAGATTCTGATTCTTCAGGATCTTCTTCTCTAGCCTGAAAAGCGTTAGTGCATTTCTTGATATTAGATTTTAATGCAATAGACTTACCTTTCTTTTGAGGCTCATTTGCGTCCAGCTCAATTTCATGACTCCTCAAGGCACTGATAAGCTCTTCCAGAGAAACTTCATTCAGATTCTTTGCAATCTTGAATGCAGTCACCATAGGACCCCATCTTCTGGGTAAGCTTCTGATAATCTTCTTTACGTGATCAGCCTTGGTGTATCCCTTGTCAAGAACTCTCAATCCAGCAGTAAGAGTTTGAAATCTTGAAAACATCTTTTCAATGTCTTCATCATCCTCCATCTTGAAGGCTTCATACTTCTGGATTAAAGCAAGAGCTTTAGTCTCCTTGACTTGAGCATTTCCTTCATGAGTCATTTTCAAGGACTCATATATGTCATAGGCCGTTTCCCTGTTAGATATCTTCTCATACTCAGCATAAGAGATAGCATTCAGCAAAACAGTTCTGCATTTATGATGATTCCTGAAAAGCTTCTTCTGATCATCATTCATTTCTTGCCTTGTCAGCTTTACGCCACTGGCATTTACTGGATGTTTGTAACCATCCATCAGAAGATCCCATAGATCACCATCTAGACCAAGAAAGTAACTTTCCAGTTTATCTTTCCAGTATTCAAAGTTTTCACCATCAAATACCGGCGGTCTAGTATAACCATTGTTACCGTTGTGTTGCTCAGCAGAGCCAGATGTAGATGCAGGTGTAGACTTTTCACTTTCATCAACCATCTTTTACTGAAGCGTTTTTCTCTTCCTGAATCTTTTCTAAACACGGTTAAGTGCTTGCACCTTAGAACCGGCGCTCTGATGCCAATTGAAGGATAGAAAAACACTTAGAAAGGGGGGGTTTGAATAAGTGTAGCTTTAAAAACTTGACAGATAAAAATAAATTGCACAGTTATTTTTATCCTGGTTCGTTGTTAACTAAACTACTCCAGTCCACCCCCGCAGAGATGATTTACCTCAACTGAGGATTTAATCCACTAATCGCACGGATTACAATGGTTCTCCACTTAGTCAGCAACTAAGTCTTCCAGAGTCTTCTGATCACACACTGATCACTCCAGGAACAACTGCTTAGATACCCTCTAAGACTTTCTAGAGTATACTGATCCACACGATCACTCTAGTTACAACCTGCTTAGATAACCTCTAAGACTTCCTAGAGTATTCTGATCCACACGATCACTCTAGTTCCTTACAACTTAATGTAATCAATTCTAAGAGTATTACAATTGCTTCTTAAAAGCGATAATCACAAACTGTGATATTTCTCTTAACGTTTAAGCTTAATCTCACTAATATATTACAACAGCAATGTAGTGAGCTTTGATGAAGATGAAGTTTCTGAGCTTTGAATTTGAACAGCGTTTCAGCAAGTTAATAGGCGTTGTTTTTGTTCAGAATAGTTAACCTTGCTTCTCATCAGAACTTCATATTTATAGGCGTTGGAGAAGATGACCGTTGAGTGCATTTAATGCTTTGCGTGTTCCGTACAGCATCGCATTTAATGTTATACGCTTTTGTCAACTACCTCGAGCCTTGTTCACGCTGTGTCTACTGACGTAGCCTTTAGTAGCTTTTAACGTTCCTTTTGTCAGTCAGCGTAGCTTCCCACTTGTACTTCCTTCTGATCTGATGTTTGTGAATACAACGTTTGAATATCATCAGAGTCAAACAGCTTGGTGCATAGCATCTTCTGATCTTCTGACCTTGAAGTGCTTCTGAGCGTGATACCATCAGAACTTCAGTGCTTCTGTTCTCTTGTTCTTCTGATGCTTCCATAGACCCATGTTCTGATTCTGCTTCGACCATCTTCTGATGTCTTGCCAGACCATGTTCTGATGTTGCATGCTGAACCCTTGAGACAAAGCTTCTGAGCGCTGAATTATGCGTACTCTTTATATATTTCCTGAAAAGGAAATTGCATTGGATTAGAGTACCATATAATCTTAAGCAAAATTCATATTATTGTTATCATCAAAACTAAGATAATTGATCAGAACAAATCTTGTTCTAACAGGTTATTATTCAGTGATGGTGCAGAAACAAGATGGCAAAGCAATATTTCATTTATGATGCATGTATGATGAAGTTTGAAGTTCATAGCACTTACCTTCAAAAATGGCAAAACTGAGAATTGAATTCTGGAAAAGAGGTGTTACAGATGCTGTTTGATGATCTGGATAGCTTCAATGGACCTTATGGAAGGTGTCTGGATGCTTGGAATGGATTGAATTCATCTGGATCACTTCATGGAACCCGATCTGCAGTAGGACCAAGTGTGAATCGAGCTTGATGATTCTGAGGTTTCAGGTTGATGATGAGTGTTGGGATAGTTCATATGAAGTATATGGATGGTGTTTGAAGTGTTAGTTTGGACAGAAATGAGCTTGAATGAATTTTGGCATGATAAGGCTCATTATGTGCATATATGGAAGTGAGGTAGTGATTTTTAGGTTTAAGTGTTTTTGGGGTGTGTGAGTGGATCAAACACATCACATATGATGTTTAGAAGTTGTTAGAACCATCACTTTGTCCATAACTTCAAGGATTTGGAGGTTGAGTTTTCTACCTCTTTAAAAACTATGAAACTTGCATTCTAAGAAAGAAAGAGAAAACCTATGATTTGTGAGGTTTTGGTGTGATTTTGAATGGAGTTTGAACCTCTATTTATAGGCCAAAAGTTCTGAATGCAAGACTATACAAGTTGATATTTCTTTAGTGACTTGGCTTAAGAGATAAAATGGAATCTTTCACATTAAATGCAAATGGTTAAAATGACTAACCATGGTTAAAATCTTCTATGCTTCTTATCTCTTTCTGTTCTGATCACAAACCAGAAATATCTTCCAATTATTTTTTGTTTATGTCATTGCTTGCATCATAAGGTAAAATAGTTCATAACTTTGTGAAAAATGACTTGAAATTTCAAGTGAAATGATCTCTAATGGCAAAATTCAAAACCATAGCTATGATCCATATTTTTTCATGCTCTTGGACATTTTGGAAAGCTCTTGTTATGTACTTCAAAACCCTAGTTGAAAGTTTCTTCAAGACCTTTATGGAAATGGATGAAAAAGATCTATGAACTTTGAAGAAAATGAGATTTTAAGTGAAATTTTCAAAAGATACCAACTTTGAAGCTCCATATCTCTTAAATGGTTGATATTATGGAAAACAATTATATGTGACAAAGTTTTTTATTGGATCAAAATCTAAAACTTTCATGTTGGAAGTTTTTTTCAGTTTGTAGGTGAAATTTTGAGATATTCCCTTCCAAAGTTTGGTAAAAAACCATTGAAAACACTTAGAAATTTTTCTAAGTATGGAAAGTCAAACTTTTGACTTTTTGATTCTTGATTGATTTTCTTGATTTTCCTTGATCAAATGACTTCAAATATCATATATTGATGATTTAAAACTTCAAAAGTCATGGTTGACCAAAATTTCCAAAAAGTCAATGGTGATCTTGTATAGTTGACTTTTTCAGACGAATCGTGTTTTTGGATATTTCAAAAGAACCAAGCTATCCTCATTCAATGAATGGTATGAATGGATAATGTTGAGGTATTGGAGGATCTTGAACCATGGTTTGAGTTGTGGCACCATGTCCTGATTAAAAAGTCAGTTGTTCAGATGAATTAGGTCAAAAACCCTAATTGTGGACCTGATGAAATTGATGACTGTGGATCTTGAATTGAGATACAATTTCCATATAGGGATTATTTGAAGATGATTGAACCCTTTGATTGATGTCCTGGAGCTTTTTAGGGTTTCCCAAATGTGATCCCTGATTTCAGTCCCTGATAGTTCAAAACCCTAGTCTGATGACTTGAAATTCCACTGTTGATCAATCCTTGTGTGGGAGATGTCTTGAGCCAATAAATTAGGTCAAGATGATGCACTTGGGGTCTTGAGGTCATGTACCAAGCCATTAGGTCAAATCCTGAGCAAAAGTCAGGAGTATGCTGTCTCTAGTAAAAACCCTAATTTGGTTGATTCAAAGCCTTTGAGCTTGTTGAAATGAATCTTTGAGGGCCAAATGTTGATAGTTGATGAAGAAGGTTCATTTGAGATGAAGGGAGAACAAAACCCTAATTGATTGTTACTTGTACTGATGAGTGATTTCTTGATTAAACCCTGCTGAGCACAAGTAGAAAACACAAGCTATGCAATTTGTTAGGGATGCAAATGATGCATATGCAAATGATATGAGGTGGTATCTTAGGTCAAAAATTGGGGTATGACAGCAGGGTGGTGCTTGGCTTTACGTTTATATCAAACCTTTTTAGCAGAGTGAAATTTATGTCTCTACTCAACATGTGAACACTAATTTAATAATTCTTGCCCAAAATACAAAAGAAATAGTATTTATGACTAGGGTTGTTAAAAAAAATCACTAGTCAACCGTCGAACTGGAGTTAAAGTAATTAAACCATTACTAATGGTTAGTGAACAAAACTTAAATTTTATTAATAGTTCAAGAACCGAACTGTTAAGCAATATCAAATTAACTCTGAACTGTTTGTTAATTTAGTTTCTGCATCAAATTTTTTTTAAAATAAAAAAATAATTTTTTTAATTAAAAAATTTAATTTTTTTAAAAATAAAAAGTTATTTTTTTGAAATTAAAAAAAGTTAATTTTTTATGAAAAATAAATAAATCGATTTTTTCAAAAATTAAAAAAATTAAATTTTTTTCGAAAAATTGGAAAAGTCAATTTTTTGAAAATAACAAAAAAATAAAATTGATTTTTTCTGAAAATAAAAAATGTCTATATTTTACGAAAAATAAAGAAGCCGATTTATACGAAAATAAAAACGTCCATTTTTTCTGAAATATTAGAAAAGTCAATTTTTTGAAAATAAAAAAAACTGATTTATCCAAAGAAAATAAAATCGAATTTTTCGAAAAACTAAAAAAGGCAATTTTTTAAGAAAAATAAAGAAGTCGATTTTCCGAAAATAAAAACATCGAACTTTTCCAAAAAAATTAGAAAAGTCGATTTTTAAAAAAAAAATAACAAAAAATTGATTTTTTTCGAAAATAAAAAGTCTATTTTTTCGAAAAATAAATAAATTTATTTTTTATGAAAAATTAGAAAACTCATTTTTGTTGAAAATAAACCAAAAACGATTTTTCAAAAGAAAAGAAAACCGATTTTTTGAACTTAAGAAAAGTCAATTTTTAACAAAAAATATAGAAGTCGATTTTTCCAAAAATAAAAACGTCATTCATTTGGAGAAAAAAACTCAAAATAAGAAAAGTCTTTCGAAAAGAAAGGTCGATTTTGTTTAAATAAAAAAATTGGTTTTATTTGGAAATGAAAAAATTGGAAATTTTTTTAATAATTTTTTGATTAAAAACAATTCAAAACCATATATAACGGTTTGGTTCTTTAACGATTGATTTGGGTTTGGAAAAAATTTTCATAATAGTTTGTTATCGTTCTTAATTCATAACCGTTATACGAAACCAAAACTTTTAGTTCAGTTCGGTTCTAGAAAAATTAAAACGCTTTAGTTCAATTCTAGTGACTTTATATAATGGTTTGGTATGGTTCGGTTCAGTTTTCTTTCAGAACTGTAACATGAAGAGAACTGTATCATGAACAAACTTATTGATGACAGTGATGTGAAAAGACTAATTAGGTTTGTAAGAAGTAGAGATGGCCACAAATGTCTTCTTTTAAGAGACTACACATGTAGTTGTTGGAATTTTAACCATTCCTAAAAATTATTTTTGATAAAGAAGATTTTTAAAGTATTGTATGTTACACCTATGTAGATGTATAATAATTACTCTGGACCGGCCCAATCACTCCAATTGGGCCAATCTAGCTTTCGACCCAAGGCACTCTGGACACGCGCGCGACAAACTCCCCCGGTCTGCTCTGAGCAAACGCCAGACGTAACCGAGCACGAAGGAGCCTCGTGCCCGGTAGCAGCCAGCTCACGCGTCATCTAGATATGCGCCTTGAAAAGCGGAGCCTATTTCGCTCGAGACAACCCTATAAATAACCCTCTAGTTTCAGAGGGCAAGGTAATGTTAGAACAAGATTTTTTCTAATCAATATTCAATGTTTTGATGATAACATTATATATGAATTTTGTATAAGATAATGTGGTACTCAATCCTTTGCATTTTCCATTTCAGGAAATACATAAAGAGTATGCTCAAATCAGCGCTCAAAAGCACTGACTCAGAAGGTTCTGGATGGCTACATCAGAACATGCTCTGGCAAGACATCAGAAGATGGTCAAGCAGAATCAGAACATGAACTATGAAGCATCAGAAGAACATGAAGTCAGAAGCACTGAAGTTCTAAATGGTATCACGCTCAAGCTATTCAAAGTCAGAAGACAAGAAGATGCTCTGCACCAAGCTGTTGACTCTGAAATTCAAACGTTTTTATCTATAAATTTGAGTTCAGAAGCAAGTACAAGATGACAGGCTATTAAGTCTAATCTCTGACTGATAAAAGGAACGTTAGAAGCTACAAAAGACAAAGTCAGTAAAAACAGCAAAATCATGGCTCGAGGTAGTTGACAAAAGTGTGAAACATTAAATGCAGCGTTGTACTATTCATGCAAAGCATTAAATGCAACCCAACGGTCATCTTCTCTCAACGCCTATATATAGAAGGTCTGATCAGAAGCAGCAATAGAGAACACTTGTGCAAAATACTGAAACGCTGTCAAAATCAAATCTCACTAACTTCATCTTCAACCTCATAAACTCTTGTAATATTTAGTGAGTGTTAAGCTTAGAACTTAAGAGAAATATCACTGTTGTGATAATAGCTTTATAAAAAGCAATCTTACTCTTGTAAACATTTATTTTACATTATTTGTAAAAGGTTCCTAGAGTGATCAAGTTGTGATCAGTAGACTCTAGAAGACTTAGAAGTTTTCTAAGTAGTGATTTCCTTGAGTGATCAAATTGTGATCTGTATACTCTAGAAGGCTTAGAAGTTTTCTGAGTGGATAACCATTATAATCAGTTGGATTAGTGGATTAAATCCTCAGTTGTGGTAAATCACTCTAAGGGGGTGGACTGGAGTAGTTTCGTTAACAATGAACCAGGATAAAAATAATCGTGTTAATTGTTTTTATCTTACAAGTTTTTGAAGTCACACTTATTCAACCCCCCCCCCCCTTTCTAAGTGTTTATCTTTCCTTCATTTAGCATCAGAGCGCTGGTTCTAGGTGCAAGCACTTAACCGTGTTAGATAAAAGATTCAGGGAGAAAAACACAAAGTCAATATGGTTGAAACAACTTCATCTACTCCTACACCTGAACAAAACAACAATGGTAATGGAAGCAATAGTTTCAATGGCTATAATAGACCACTAGTTTTTGATGGTGAAAAATTTGAGTACTGGAAAGATAGACTCGGAAGTTACTTTCTTTGTCAAGATGGTGACTTATGGGATCTAGTGCTGGATGGTTACACACATCCTGTTAATGCTCAAGGTGTCAAGACAAGCCATGAGTGATGCTCAGAAGAAAGACTCCATGAATCATCACAAGTCTAGAACAATATTGCTAAGTGCTATCTCTCATGTTGAATATGAGAAGATAACAAACAGAGAAACTGCTCATGATATCTTTGAATCCTTAAAGATGACTCATGAGGGTAATGCTCAAGTTAAGGAGACAAAGGCCTTAGCATTAATCCAGAAGTATGAAGCTTTCAAGATGGAGGCAGATGAAAACATTGAAGCAATGTTCTCAAGATTCCAGACTCTGACAGCTGGATTAAGAGTGCTAGATAAAGGCTACACCAAGGCTGATCATGTCAAGAAGATCATCAAAAGCTTGCCCACAAGATGGGGCCCTATGGTGACTACATTCAAGATTGCTAAGAATCTGAATGAAGTTTCTCTTGAAGAGCTGATCAGTGCTCTGAGTCATGAAATAGAGCTGGATCGAAATGAACCTCAGAAGAAAGGTAAGTCAATTGCATTAAAATATAATAATAAAAAATGCACTAACGCTTTTCAGGATGAAGAAGAAGATTCTGAAGAGTTAGAATCAGAAGAAGAAGAAGATGAACTCTCTATGATCTCCTGAAGAGTAAATCAACTCTGGAAGAGTAAGCATAGAAAGTTCAAGAACTTCAGAAGTTCCAAAAGGCCTGAAAAAGGAGAATCTTCTGGACACAGAAGATATGACAAAAAGAAGGTGACGTGCTATGAATGCAAAGATCCGGGACATTACAAGAATGAGTGTCCAAACTTCAGAGGGAAAAGCCCAAGAAAAAGTTTGAAAAGAAGAAAGGCCTTATGGCTACTTGGGATGACTCAGATTCTTCTAATCAAGAGTCAGACTCGGAAGATGAGCAGGCAAACATAGCACTGATGGCCACTGTTGATGATGAATCAGAATCTACATCAGAATCAGACTCAGATTCTAAAGAGGTATTTCCTGAACTTTCTAGAGATGAGATAGTTTCCAGCTTAACTGAAATTCTGGAAATCAAGGCTAAACTTAGTATCAAATACAAAAAGTTGAGAAAGCTCTTTGCATCTGAAACTAAGAAGCTTGAAATAGAAAATGCTGAACTTAAAGAAAAAGTTTTAAAACTATCTAAAGATGCTGAGTCATCTTCTAGTTCAGAAAAGTCTATTCCAAGTGTGAACAATATTCTTAAGGAATATGACTTGAGTTTCAGGAAGTTTCTATCAAGAGGTATTGGAAGAAGTCAACTTGCCTCTATGATATATTGAGTTAGTGGAAACAAGAGAATTCGCATAGGCTATGAGGGTGAAACCCCATATAAACTTGAACCTGTTGATGAGATGAAAATCACATACAAATCTCTGTTTGATCAATTCAAGTTTGGCCATTCTCATGATATAAAGCTCCCATCTAACTCTAAGAGTTTTCATTTAACACACACCAAGAAGTATGCTACACACACTAGAAAATATCATGCTATTCAAAATAGGGAATATCATGATGTACCTCCTGTTAATCTTCATGCTAAACCTCCGTTCAATCAAAACTTGAGGAGAACTAACAAAAAAGGACCCAAGAAATTGTGGGTACCTGAGGAAAAGATTATCCCTTTTGTAGATATCCTTGGCAACCAAGAAGACAAAGGAAAACATGTCATGGTACCTGGACTCTGGGTGCTCGCGACACATGGCAGGAAAAAGGTCTATGTTCCAAGACCTGGAGCTTAAATCTGCTGGAGAAGTCAAGTTTGGAGGGAACCAAAAAGGCAAGATCATTGGTTCTGGAAACATGTGTACTGGTAACTCTCCCTCTATAACTAATGTACTTTTAGTAGATGGATTATCTCATAACTTATTGTCCATAAGTCAATTAAGTGACAATGGTTATGACATAATCTTCAATCAAAAGTCCTTCAAAGCTATTAGTCAGAAGGATAGCTCTATCCTATTTACAGGAAAGAGAAAGAACAACATTTACAAGATTGATCTTCAAGATCTTAAGAATCAGAAGATTACTTGCCTTATGTATGTTAATGAAGAGCAGTGGGTCTGGCACATGAGATTGGGTCATGCTAGTTTGAGAAATATTTCTCAGATTAACAAACTTAATCTGGTTAGAGGACTCCCTAATCTGAAATACAAATCAGATGCTCTTTGCGAAGCATGTCAGAAAGGGAAGTTTTCAAAACCTGCATTCAAGTCTAAGAATGTTGTCTCTTCCTCTAGGGCGCTAGAACTTCTGCACATTGATCTGTTTGGCCCTGTCAAAACAACATCTGTTAGAGGGAAGAAATATGGATTAGTCATCGTAGACGACTATAACAGATGGACGTGGGTTAACTTCTTGAAACACAAGGATGAGTCTGATACTATGTTCTTTGACTTCTCCACTCAGATTCAATCTTAAAAGGAATGCAAAATCATAAAGGTCAGAAGTGATCATGGTGGCGAATTTGAGAACAAATTCTTTGAGATTTATTTCAAAGAAAATGGTATTGCCCATGATTTCTTTTTCCATAGAACTCCTCAGCAAAATGGATTTGTAGAGCGAAAGAATAGGACTCTACAAGAAATGTCCAGAACCATGATCAATGAAACCAATATGGCTAAGCATTTCTGGGCAGAAGCAATTAACACAGCGTGTTATATTCACAATAGAATCTCTATAAGACCTATTCTCAATAAGACTCCATATGAATTATGGAAGAACAGAAAGCCCAACATTTCATATTTCCATCCATTTGGATGTGTATGTTATATTCCGAACACTAAAGATCATCTGCATAAGTTTGATTCTAAAGCTCAGAAGTGTTTTCTACTTGGATATTCTGAACGCTCAAAAGGCTATAGAGTATACAATACTGAAACTCTTGTAGTGGAAGAATCAATCAATATCAGATTTGATGATAAGCTTGGTCTTAAAAAGCCAAAGTAGTTTGAGAATTTTGCAGATATTGAAATCTCTAACTCAGATCATGAAGAACCCAGAAGCAAAGTTTCAGAAGATCAAGTTGCTGCCTCTTTGGAGAATCTCAGAATATCTGAAGAGCCAACTCCCAGAAGATCTTCCAGAATCAACTCTACTCATCCAGAAGATGTTATCATTGGAAAGAAGGATGATCCTATAAGAACAAGAGCATTCCTTAAGAACAATGCAGAATGTCAATTTGGTCTAGTATCTTTGATTGAGCCAACTTCTGTTGATCAAGCTCTGGAGGATGCTGACTGGATAATTTCCATGCAAGAAGAACTTAATCAGTTTACAAGGAATGATGTTTGGGATCTTGTTCCAAGACCAAAAGGATTTAACATCATTAGAACTAAGTGGGTCTTCATAAACAAGCTCATTAAAAAAGGAGAAGTTGTAAGAAACAAAGCCAGACTGGTTGCTCAGGGCTATAGTCAGCAAGAAGGCATTGACTATACAGAAACCTTTGCACTAGTGGCCAGGTTAGAATCTATTCGTCTTCAAATTTCTTTTGCCACTCAACATAACAACACTCTGTATCAGATGGATGTTAAGAGTGCCTTCTTAAATGGTTACGATGAGGAAGTATATGTCCACCAACCTCCTGGTTTTGGAGACTCTAAGTCTCAAAAACATGTTTTCAAATTAAAGAAATCATTATATGGCCTGAAGCAAGCTCCCAGAGCTTGGTATGAAAGATTAAGTTCTTTCCTTCTGGATAATGGTTTCACTAGAGGACAAGTGGATACAACTCTCTTCTATAAAACCTTTAAAAAGGATATTTTAATTTGCCAAATTTATGTTGGTGATATCATATTTGGAACATCTAATGCTACACTTGGAAAGGAGTTTGCTAAGTCTATGCAGGCTGAGTTTGAAATGAGCATGATGGGAGAAATCAAGTATTTCCTTGGGAACCAGATCAATCAAACTTCTGAAGGAACTTATGTTCATCAGACCAAGTATGTGAAAGAATTTCTGAAGAAGTTTAATCTTTCAGAAAGCAAAGAAGCAAAGACTCCTATGCATCCAACGTGTATCTTAGGTAAGGATGAGGTAAGTAAGAAGGTAGATCAGAAGCTCTACAGAGGTATGATTAGATCTCTTCTATATCTTTCTACTTCTAGACCTGATATTTTATTCAGTGTATGTCTGTGTGCTAGATTCCAATCAGATCCTAGAGAATATCACTTAACTACTGTTAAGAGAATTCAGAGGTATCTGAAAGGTACTACTAATGTTGGTTTAGTCTACAGAAGATATGAAGAATACAACTTAGTAGGATTTTGTGATGCTGATTACGCTGGAGATAGAGTTGAAAGGAAAAGTACTTATGGAAGCTGTCAGTTTCTTGGAAATCATCTGATCTCTTGGTACAACAAGAAGCAAGCTAGAATTGCCCTCTCTACAACAGAAGCAGAATATGTTGCTGCTGCTGGATGTAGTACACAGATGCTCTGGATGAAGAGTGAGCTAGAAGATTATCAGATATATGAGAGTAACATTCCTATCTTTTGTGATAATACTTCTGTTATTTGTTTATCTAAGAATCCTATCTTACATTCCAAAGCTAAACATATTGAGATCAAATATCACTTCATTAGGGACTATGTTCAGAAGGGTGTTCTATCTTTAAATTTTGTGGATACAAAACATCAGTGGGCTGATATCTTCACAAAACCCCTTGCTGAAGATAGGTTTAAGTTCATTCTGAAGAATATCAGTATGAATTTATGCCCAGAATGAAAGGATGAGAAGATCTGATATATGAATTAGATTTGAAATGATTATTTATTTTCTTATCAAAAGTTCTGAAAATGTTGATCAGTTAGATATTTTGATTCTGTTATTACTAATGTTTCATATGTCTAAGTTGATTCAGAATTTCTTTTAAAGCAAAACAGCTGTCACCAGCTATTCCAGAAGATGAACACGTGTTCACTCTAAAGGGACAAGCATGCGTGCAGTTGATGAGATGCCGCCCTAGGTAACTGTGCAAATCATTTCAAATATCACGTTTTACCCTAACGTCATTCAACATTAAATGCATTTGATTCTCTGCATTCTGTAACTGTTCATTCTCAGAATTTAATTGCATTTTGTTTCAAATCCGTGTCTATTTAAACATCTCTCATAATCTCATTTTCTCTTTTCACACATTCATTCTCTTTAAGTTTATTCGTTTCTGCAACATTTTCTCTCTTTTCTAAAACCCTAAAAAGAAAACCAAAAATCTCAGAAGAGCTTCCTTGGCTTCCCCTTCTACTCAGAATGTTGGTTCCTCTTCTCAGCAACAACACGAACAAGAACAAGAGCAACAACTTGTTCCACCAATTACCTATTGATTCCATTGGATCAACTAGAAGTCATCTGTGAGTTAATGGTAGATGTTGAAAATCTGGAAAAACATGAGATTCATCTTGAAGAAAATATGAGGTTTCAAGGATGGGCACCAATGTTCTATGATCTGTGTGAACCAGTCTATCCAGAATTAGTGAAGGAATTCTGGATTCATGCAACCGTAATGCCCAAAGCTATTCTCTCTCTCTCTCTCTCTCTCTCTCGTTCATGGTGAACTCTTCTTAATCACTGAAACCCTCTTAAGAAAGTTGTTTGGGTTGATGAATGTTGAAGGTGCTACTGAAGCAACTCCGAGAACTGATTGGGATGCTGTCTACACATAAATCTTTCAAAATGGGAAGAAATCCAAAGAAGTTAAGGATCTAAAAACCATATACAAGGTATGGGCTAAGATTCTTCTAGGCTATTTCTACCATAGGAAATCAACTAGTTCATAAAACTTTGTCAACAAGGACCAACAATACATTATGTATTGCATTGGTACGTAGAAAAAGGTGGATGTTCCCTTCATCATATTCAACCACTTGTGGCATGCTGTGAATGACTCTAGAGATGAAAACAGGCTGAAGTGTCCAAGCAAAAAGAGGAATGTTATTCCTTTTGGGAGAATCATCACAAATCTTCAGGTTCAATCAAAGATTGTTGAACATCTAAAGTCTGTTGGTACAATCAATAATTCAGTCTATTGATTCCACTCCTCAAGCAAACCCAAAAGTTAGAACCAGAAGAGGTCCTGTTTTGGCTGATTTTGAGGTGTTCTTCAGAAATGAACGACCAAAAGCTATTACTCATTACATTGCTATGCACAGGGAAGTTGGTTCTGACTGTGATCCTATCTGGATAAACAAGCAGAAACTTCTGACTTCTAAGGATGGAGTTCCAGAAGTTGTGCAAGAAAGGAGAACAAAGAGAAGGTTAGACCTTCCACCAATTAGTGAAGAGAAGAGAATTGAAAAGAAAGCTGATGAACAGAAAGAAGAAGGAGAAATAGAAAAGAAAAAGAAAAAGAAGGATGATAAGCGAGAAGAAGAAAAGAAGAAGAAAAAGAAGGAAGATAAGAAGAAAGATGAGAAGAAGGAAGAAGAAGAGAAGAAGGAAGAAGAAAGGAAGAAGGAAATTTTAAAAGGAAAGCAGAAGGTGGTGCTTCAGAAGAAGAGAAGATAGTTGGAGAAGAACCTGAAAGGCCTCACAAGAAGCGATCTTCAAAATTTGTATCAACAGAAGTTCCCTAAATTCCTCAACCAGAAATTCAACCAGAAAAGCCCCTGCTAAATAACCTCCAACCACCAAAGTTCTCACCCCTCCTCCTTCACCCAAGACTAAAGGCACTGCGCCTATTCTTGTTTCTGACCACCCAGTTTCTGAACCGATCCTTGAAGTCTTACCTCTTAACACCCTCTTACCTCCTAACACCGCTATCTCAATTTCTCAACCTCCTCCACATTCAACCCCTCTATTGTAGACAATCCCGTGGTCCGCAATACCACCGCTTCTGAATCTTTTGATTCTGATTCTTTCAACAACCTCTTGCATTCTTGTAATTAAAAACCTAAACCTCGTCCTGACCCCGTTTTTATGGTCTTGGACTCTGACAACGAAGCAGAATCGTTGCTTGCTCTTGAAAGAGAACCTGAACCTTACTATATTCTTAACCCAAACTCTTCAACCACTTAATTCAAAACCAATCCTCCTGAACTTTCTATTGGTGTTTGTTTTGAATTTGTAAATCTTAAGGTACAGGCAGGTTTAGATGCTCTGAAGGTTGCACATAATGCCAAGATGAATTATGTAGCTACTAGGAATCTCTGGAGCGCTTTCAGAAGAGAGATTCAATCTGACTTTCTGAAGCTTCAAGAAGCTTGTTTGGCTGATGCTCCTGGTCCTTCTGGAATCCTTCGGGACTATGAAGAAAGCTACTTATATCCCATCACCAGCTGGAAACCTTTTGAAGATAAGGAGTCTGTTGATGAGCTTGAAGCTGATGAGAATCCTCTGGCTATGGTTGTGTGGAAGCCACAATACAAAGTTCTGAATGGAGACTTTCAGTTCCTATTCAACTGGCTTAGGCAGAATCCCTTTGTTAAAGAACTAAATATGGTATATCTAGAAGTTGAATACCCACCAGAACCTGTTGCTCCAACACCTCCAGAAAATCTGGCTGAAATACTTCTTGCTCTTGAACATCTAGACGCTGAGATCCCTGCTCCTGCCTATCCTAAAGATGTTTTTGTGTTTGAAGCTGATGTTGAGAATCATCCTCCTGAAGAAACTCCGATTAAGGAAAAACCTGGAGATGTTCTGAAGAACACTATGAAGGCTCTTCAATAGAATCAAGCTGATTTGGAGACTCTACTGAGATTAAGAACCTTTTGGCCATCTTAGCTTCTAGGCTTAGCCAGTCGTAGTCTGTCTTTTGTCTTAGCTTGTTTTCTTTGTTTTTACATCTGCTTATATCTCTTCACATCTGCTTGTATCTTCTTACTAATCAACGAAATTTTATCTTCTCCACTCTGTGTGTCTTTTTCATCTGAATCTTTTATGCTTTTTGATGTTATGACAAAAAGGGGGAGAAACATGATAATTGAAATTGATTTATAATATCAGTTGTTGGGATTAAGTCTCAACATTCCTAACATTATTTGCAAGTTTTATGTCTTTGATAGTTTTTTGCAGGAATGAGATATTCTGAAAAAGCTAAACATGAGAAGCAAATACATGAGGAAAAGCAATTCTATAGCTCCTAAAGATTTGAAGCAAGCTTAGTTCTCTAAAGCTTCAAGATTAGAAGCAAGAAGAATGCTCTGATAACATTCAAGAATGCTCTGATACATTTAAGAATGTTCTGATTCAATTGATTACAAAGAGAAATTCAAAGCTATGAAGTTGTCCTATGGAAGTAAGAAGCAGAAGCTCTGAATGTTCTGAAGTTCTATTCAAAGTGAAAGTCTCGATTGAAATAGAAAAATACCCAAGGAAGTCTTTTATTTATAAATTCTTCTGGTATTTATTTTAGGGGGAGATTGTTAATCTCAGTGGGAGACATATTCACACACTCTGATTATATGCTTATGCTATATCTATGTAATTATCTTTGGTCATCTGATATTCTGGTTACAAATTCATATCAATTATATATGTTTTTGTCATCATCAAAAAGGGGGAGATGGTTAGAACAAGTTTTGTTCTGATCAATATTCTATGTTTTGATGATAACATTATATATGAATTTTGTATAAGATAATGTGGTACTCTAATCCTTTGCATTTTCCATTTCAGTAAATACATAAAGAGTATGCACAAATCAGCGCTTTGAAGCACTGACTCAGAAGGTTCTGGATGGCTACATTAAAACATGCTCTTGCAAGACATCAGAAGATGTCAAGCATAATCAGAACATGAACTATGAAGCATCAAAAGAACATGAAGTCAAAAGTAGAAGCACTGCAGTTCTGAATGGTATCATGCTCAAGCTCTTCAAAGTCAGAAGACAAGAAGATGCTCTACACCAAGTTGTTGACTCTGAAATTCAAACGTTGTTATCTACAAATCTGAGTTCAGAAGAAAGTACAAAATGATAGGCTATTAAGTCTAATCTCTAACTGACAAAAGGAACGTTAGAAGCTACAAAAGGCAAAGTCAGTAAAAGCAGCAAAATCATGGCTCGAGGTAGTTGACAAAAGTGTGAAACATTAAATGTAGAGTTATACTATTCATGCAAAGCATTAAATGCAACCCAACAGCCATCTTCTCTCAACGCCTATATATAGTAGCTCTGATCAGAAGCAACAATAGAGAACACTTGTGCAAAATACTGAAACGCTGTCAAAATCAAATCTCACGAACTTCATCTTCAGCCTCACAAACTCTTGTAATATTTAGTGAGTGTTAAGCTTAGAACTTAAGAGAAATATCACTGTTGTGATTATAGCTTTATAAGAAGCAATCTTACTCTTGTAAACATTTATCTTACATTGTTTGTAAAAGGTTCCTAGAGTGATCAAGTTGTGTTCAATAGACTCTAGAAGACTTAGAAGTTTTCTAAGTAGTGTTTTCCTAGAGTGATCAAGTTGTGATCTGTATACTCTAGAAGACTTAGAAGTTTTCTAAGTGGATAACCATTGTAATCAGTTGGATTAGTGGATTAAATCCTCAGTTGAGGTAAATCACTCTAAGGGGGTGGACTGGAGTAGTTTCGTTAACAACAAACAAAGATAAAAATATTTATGTTAATTGTTTTTATCTTACAATTTTTTGAAGTCACACTTATTCACCCCCCCCCTTTTAAGTGTTTTTCTATCCTTCAGGTAATATTTTTCTTACCCCCAAAACCTCTCACTTTGTTGTACCTTGTTGAACACATACTTATTTTGGCATCGGAGTGCCTTGTAGGTACAACCATTTTTCCCTCTCAACTGTTCCGAATTCCAAGCCTTCTTTGTTGCTGGCCATCTGATATGCTCGATAAGATCAGTGGCGCTGTCTGTGGGAACTCCAGCTTCCCCGTTTCTCTTCTCGCACTTTCTTGATTCGTTCTTGCCTCCTGCAAGAATCCAGAGACCAGAGCTCTAATCAACAATCATCCATGGCTGGAAATAACAAAGACTCCTCTTCTTTGGACGCTACAATACTCAATAAGGACGACATCTCTGTCGTCATTCCTCCACCCAGAAACACCGTCCCTCGGGACGGCATTACAGCATCTCCTTCCGCGAAGGATTTCTGAGACGATGCCCTCCATCACCTTGGAGACGCTAGTGTCAAAGGTAGCCACGAAGATGTTATGGAAAACCCTTTCTCTTCCAAGGGTCAAGATCCCCAAGACCAAACCATGACCTCCATTCTGGCCGCCCTTGCGCAGACAAATGCACTTATCCAAAAGCAGAACGATAGGATCGGGGCACTCGAGCGGAAGCGCCACTCGAAGACTCCCCCTGGCCACAAGACACGCTCCCAGCGCGACTCGGTTTCCAAGAAACCCCCTCGTTCGCCCTCCCCCAGGGAGAACGCGGGCCCCTCTTCCAAGAAAGGGTCAAGCGATCACCGATCCCGACCCTGCTCACATTCTCCTCGACCGAAAAGAAGATCTAGGTCACCTCCTGCGAAGCACGATGATAACCGTAGGCGACACAAACGGAGTCGCAGCCGGTCCTCCACTCCTTCTGCCAGCGACGAAGAAGAGGAGCGTTGGGGCCCTCTGTCCCACGCAATCTTGGAAGCACCCTTGTCGGCCGGTCTTGAAAAACCCCCGCCACTAGGCACATATGACAGGACCACCGACCCGGACGAGCATATCAAAATCATCGACGCCCTCCTAGATTACAGAGGGGTGCCCGGCGCAATCAAGTGCCGTTTGTTCCTGACCACCATGCGCAAAGGGGCCATGACGTGGTACAAAAGTTTGCCCAATGAATCCATCACTTCATGGAAAGTTCTCGGAAAACTCTTTTCCAGACACTTCACTGACTCCCGAAGACTTCCAAATTCAGAAGCCTTCCTAGAGGCCATCTACATGCGGACGCTTGTGACGAACCAACGCATCCAGATCCGGCTGTTGAAGGAGAGGAGAAGGAAAAACCATGACCGGCCTCAGAGACTCACCCTGATCAGAAGCCCGCAACGGATGTAACACCCCTTGTATACCCCGAAATAAATAAGCATATAATCAGAGAATAAGAATGCATATATTTCAAAAGGGTGTCACATTGACGTTTTCAAAAACTAAAAGCTTTTAAAAACTGAAAACATTTATCCACAATATACAATACACCTGGTCATTCCAAATAACACCTAAACATTTAATTACAATTCATACAGAATATGCATTCACAGCGGAAAGTACTAAAAATACTCATGTATTTCATAAAATGATTCATGTCCCATACCATGATCATATCTCAATAAGTATCTCAACATAAAATAAACCATAATCATAATATTTGCTTAAAAGCCTTCCGAACAACAAGTAAACAATAAACATATTCACGAGTCATAACATAATACATAAACAAATAAAACATGAGTTCAACACGCCTAGTCTACCCAGTGTTACATGACCAAAGCATCGACTCACTACCTAATCTTCAACAAACACATAAGAAATTCCAGCTAAGTCTCGCAAGAGCTACTAAACGCCAGAACCTGCACGTCGCCAAACGAGGGCAACATTAAAACAGAAGGGTGAGAATTCGAATCATTATGAAGAAAGTATAATAAAGCACAATGATTAAGTCAACAGTTAAAGGAATTTGTCACACCTTATATAACCATATAAATCACAGTATCAAATATATTTCACATATCTAAGTATACAACCAAGTTCATTAATATAATACTCAAATTGATTCAAAACTATGTTTCCAAATATGCACACGATCCATCATTATCACACATTCACATATATCACTAAAATCATGTATCAAACATCACCAAATTCAATTATCACATCTCATGTACACATAACAATCACATAAATGCATATATTCAAACATCACATAACCTCAATGTGACTCCATGCAAAACATGTGACTTAATGCAAGTGGTACCCAATGTGGAACCAAAGTTCCACCGCTTCCGATTCATATAGAATCTAGCCACGCTTCAGATCCGGACAAGATCGAAGCCACCAAATGTAAACACATAGTTTACCGCTTTCTGAATTCACTCTAGAATCCAAGTCGCTTCCGATCCGGACAAGATCAAAGCCACTACGCATGTTTCCAATTAAGGATCAACGTAATCTACGTCTATTTCCATTCAAGGATCACCGTCTAATACCATGTGAACCCACAGTTTCACCGCTTCCATAATAAAGCCGACTAGTGACTGTCATGAACAGTCACCCCGCGCCTGCACATACGCACACCCTAGCCTGTAGGGATTTTCCTTTTATATCTCGGTATTTTTATAGCTACGTGTCCCTCCCACGAAGGACATCCTCGTTTACGTACGTCAATTAGCCTCTCGATGACCATGAGACCTGATGACTGTCTTGAACGGTCACCATGCACCTACATCCACGCATTCCCTAGCCATTAGGGATCCTATCTTTTTTTAAAAAAATGTGTCCTTCCCACGAGGGACATCTTTGTTTATGCTTGGCAATTGGCCTCTCGATGGCCATGAGACTTAGTGACTGTCTTGAACGGTCACCCTCTGCTTACTTCTACGCATTCCCTAGCCTGTAGATATTCTATTTCTAAAAATCGCATCCTCCGTACGAAGGATATTTTTGTTAGCATACGTCAATTGGCTTCTCGATGGCCATGAGATACAGTGACTGTCTCGAACGGTCATTCTACGCTTGCTCCTAAGCACTCCCTATCCCGTAGGGATTTTCCTTTTACCTCTTGGTATTTTTACAACTACTGTCCTTCCCACGAAGGACATCTTCGTTGACATATGTCGATTGTCCTATCGATGGCCATGAGATCAAATGACCTTCTTGAACAGTCAACCCGTGCTTGCTCCCACGCATCCCCTAACTCGTAGGGTTTTGAATTCCCATTTATACATCTTTCATCCCTAGCTTTTAGGGATTTATCTTCGTGCAATATCGTCCTTAGGTAGGTTGTGTTCCGCATAGAGAACCTTCCCACGAGGGACAACTCCGTAAGTACACGTCGAACGGCCTCTCGATGGCCATGAGACTTGGTGACTATCTTGAATGGTCATCAGCTGCTACTTTCTGCGTACCCCCTTAATCTAAGGGATTCCCATTAACGTGTCATAATATCAAGCTCGTACGCATGTCATTAGGGTCTAATGTCATCCGTAAATCCTCATAAGTTATCCTTAGGATTATATATGTTGCACGTTTTCATTACATGTAAGGAGTCACCATGTACAAGTCCTTTGCATACGCGTGCATTCGCATTTTCATGCATTCATACATTTTCATTTACGTTTGCTTTTCTATCTTCTCCCGCATCCATACTTACCATGCTAGCTGGTTTCCTACAACTCGCAAAGAGATCACAAACTATGCAGAAAGGAGAATAAAGGATCTTGGTCTTGCTAAGAAAAAAAGAGGATGTCTTCCACTATGCCAACCTCATACCTTTTCGCAACAGGATTGTAAAGGCAACAAAGGTTATCGTTGAGCAAGGATTAGTTCAACAACTAAGTTCCCTCATAGATACACTCAAGGGGTATCTAGCCATAAAGGGGTTCATCTTTGAACACATCAAATTTACAAGGACGCTCTACGATAACCTGGGGGGCAAGGATTAGTCCGACTGGGGCAATCTCCTGAACAATGATGCATAACTACGATGGAGGGAAGGCGACATATTCTAAATCCCTACCAAGGGGAAAAAGGGTCATAAGTCTTCTTCATTAATTTACGAACTCCGAAGATTGCGGTCGAAGTGATATTATCCCTAGAAAAATAACAAAAGAGGTTCAATCAAAGGAAACTCATGAAGTTCCGATACGACGAAAACCCACCGCTAGCAATTTATTCCTGACAGGTTTGACGTGCCCAAGGAGAATTTGAGGTTACCCTTCACTTCTACTAGTCCATGAACTAAGGAGTGAAACATGGTCACTAGATTTATAAAGGAGATTGTCCCTAGGATCAATAGGTTTATCATTTCAAGTTGTAACCTCTCGATCACAAAATGTTATCTGATGTAAAACGTTGTATCTTTCGAATAGTAATTCAATAAAATAATCATGCATGTTTTGAAATCAATTTATTCGCTTCATTAGCTCACTACTGCGACTTTCCACTCGCACCGTTCTATTCTATTTCAATTTCGACTTTCAATTATTAACAAACTTGAGGGAGAATGACGAATACAAATAACTAAGTCTCACTAAATGTATGCTTTCAAGGTAAGACCGAACTGACGATGTACATGCATTATTTCAATTCCCGAACAGTGGAGATTTAAGGATGTTAATCCCTCGTTATCCCCTCGAGCCAGGAGTTGGAGTTTGTTTCTACTTCTCAAATAAACCTTGATTTCATCCTGGGGCAGGGTAGATTTTGATTAATTCAATGGTTTAGTTTGGTTGTCAAGAGGATCAATCAAACCAAGCAAGGATTCAAGCAAGGAATCAAGCGAAGTTTCAAGCATATATTCTTCCTCGCATTCATCAAAAATGAGGAAGCAACAGAGATAACATTCACAACATCTTCTTCCTTAACGCATCACTCAAGACCGAGGAAGTATCAAAGTCGAAGCTTACAAATCAAAGTCAACATGGCAGTTAAAATATTCCAAAATCCAAGGACAAATATTTCAAAAGGGGCGTTCAAAAAGAAAAAGGAGAAAAACGCCCGCTAAGCCAAAATGAAAATTTCAAAAAAACGACTTAGGCAAAAATTAGGGCATCCCGATGGATCAAATTCAAAGGAATTGGTTCATGCAAGAATAAGGGATAAAAACAAAACAAAGGCAAAATAAAAAGTACAATCTTGTGACTGCTAAATCATCGAAGCTTCTCATCTATGCTTGGATCTTTACAACTTTTTTCCTTTCTTCATCGATGCTTGGATCTTTACTAAGGCTTTCTGCTCAACATCAAAACTAAAACGATTCTCTTACAAGCAAAGCACATTTATTGGCTTAAGCAAATTTTTAGGATTTGGAGAACATCAAGGAGAAATGAGTGGGTTAAATAAATTTTGAGCCTTATATCCGTTGTTTCTTAAACCTTGAACCAAGCCAAGTTACAACATTTAAATGTCCTAATTGAGGCAAGGTTAACAAAGAAAGCATATTAAGCAGGATTTTGTTATACTGACTCCTAAAGTTTGTTAAAACTATTCCTAACCATTGCGCTCCTTCAAGCATTAATTTCTAATCATCCACTCCTAATTCCTAACGGACTTCGATTTCAAAATCTGCATACGCATTGCATTGGAGTTACTTCTCGAAGGGTACAATGTCATCTACGAATATACACTTAGCATCGAAGAGATCTCGAAATTGGTTAATCAAAGATGACCATTTCTAATAAAGACTCTTGCATGGGGAAACCACCTCCAGAGGGTTTTCCTAAACAGGGGCAAAACCTCAATGATTATAGGGGTATACAATCAAGGATCCTATTAACTAGGGGCATTCTCCTTAAGGATCAATTGACTTGGGTCACATCTCAAAGCAATCTCAATCAGGGGGATGTCAAACATGGAAAGAATTCAAACCAAAAGGATAGAACACTATGGATAACCCTCCATATCCTGGAAATCAAGGGCATACCCTTCAATCTAAACGTCGAAGCATATGACAAGGTTATTTCCCGGGGCACTTCCCTCATGACTTGGAGATCATAAGCATCTTTTCCCACGAAAATATCGGGGCAATGGATATCAAATATATAAGACGCACAACAAAAGGAAAATGCGTCTTCATACTCTACAACCTCGAACCAATCTTTCTCCTAACTACGATCTTCAAAGTTCAAAAAAAAAAAACAAGTATTGGGAAATCACGCTGGCATCCAACAACCTTACAACATCAGCGAACTATATCCGCCTCGGTTATCAACAACCCATCATTAGAGCATCATGCAAATACATATAAATCATGCATTACATACATTGGTTGATACATTACACCATACCTTTTTAGGAAGTCTTCTTTAAGACAAATCTCACGATCCTTTCTAAGAACCTTTCTAGGTAGTCTTCTTTAAGACAATCATCGTCATTTCCAAGTACCTCTTCAGGTAGTCTTCTTTAAGAAAAATTGTCATCCTTTTCAAGAACCTCTTCAGGTAGTCTTCTTTAAGACATGCTAAGAACCTTTTCAGGTAGTCTTCTTTAAGACATATTGTCATCCTTTTCAGGAACCTCTTCAGGTAGTCTTCTTTAAGACATTCTAAGAACCTTTCTAGGTAGTCTTGTTTAAGACAATCCTTGTCCTTTTCTAAAAATAAAATAAAAAATCCTTCTAGGTAGTCTTCCTTAAGACAGTTCTTATCCTTTGCTAAAAAAAAACATTTTCAGGTAGTCTTCTTTAAGACAAATGTTCTTGTCCATTCCGGAAACCTTTTCAAGTAGTCTTATAGAAAACATTATTTCGATCCACTCATTAAATCAATCAACATATGAATGAGCATAAACATCATTCCATACATCAAAACATCCAAGTCATCACTCTGGTACTAAACCACACAGTCCACCTACTTCCCGGTAACCTTACCGATGCCAGTAACCTTACCGAGACATTCTTCCTAATCGCTTGATTGATGCTTTTCGGTAACCTTACCAATGCCAGTAACCTTACTGAATGTTTATTCTCCAATCACCTGATTGACGCTTTCTGGTAACCTTACCGATGCCAGTAACCTTATTGAGTGTTATTTTCCGACCGCCTGATTGATGCTTTCCGGTAACCTTACCGATGATAGCAACCTTATTGTTCATTTTACTCATAAAACATATACATACGCATTAGCATATATATATATCATCTGGCGCATTTTCATATTACAAAAACCCAGTTTCCAACCCTCGTTTTGTGATAGGTTTGTTTTCCGACCCTCGAGTCGTGAGTGTCCAACCCTCGTGTTGTGATAAGTGTGATTTCCGACCCCCGAGTCACGAGTTTCCAACCCTCGTGTTGTGATAGGTGTGTTCTCCGACCCTCGAGTCGTGAATATCCAACCCTCGAGTCATGAGTTTCTAAACATATCATTTTCTCCAACCCGCGAGTCGAAAAACATGTGACATGCTATTATCTCCGACCCGGGAGTCGTAAAACATTTGACGTGCTATTTTCTCCGACCCGCGAGTCGTAAAACATTTGACGTGCTACTTTCTCCGACCCGCGAGTCGTAAAACATTTGACGTGCTATTTTCTCCGACCCGCGAGTCGTAAAACATTTGACGTACTATATTTCTCCGACCCGCGAGTCATAAAATGTTTGACGTGCTATTTTCACCGACTCGCGAGTCGTAAAACATTTGACGTACTATTTTCTCCGACCCTCGAGTCGTTAGTCTCCAAATAAGTGACGATTCCTAACTATGATGACAAGGAAGTGGGCCACACCACAAACTTGTCTCCCAACTATGATGACAAGGAAGTAAACTTGTTTCCCAACTATGATGACAAGGAAGTGGGCCACACCACAAACTTGTTTCCCAACTACGATGACAAGGAAGTGGGCCGCACCACAAACTTGTTTCCCAACTACGATGACAAGGAAGTGGGCCACACCACAAACTTGTTTCCCAACTATGATGGCAAGGAGGTATGGCCGCCCGTGACCACTTACTAGAGCTAGTAATTGGGCCACACCATAAACTTATTTCCCAACTATGATGACAAGGAACTAAACTTGTTTCCCAACTATGATGACAAGGAAGTAAACTTGTTTCCCAACTATGATGACAAGGAAGAGGGCCACACCATAAACTTGTTTCCCAACTATGATGACAAGGAAGAGGGCCACACCATAAACTTGTTTCCCAATTATGATGACAAGGAAGTAAACTTGTTTCCCAACTATGATGACAAGGAAGTGGGCCACACCACAAACTTGTTTCCCAACTACGATGACAAGGAAGCGGGCCGCACCACAAACTTGTTTCCCAACTACGATGACAAGGAAGTGGGCCACACCAAAAACTTGTTTCCCAACTATGATTGCAAGGAGGTATGGCCGCCCGCAACGACTTACTAGAGCTAGTAATTAGGCCACACCATAAACTTGTTTCCCAACTACGATGGCAAGGAGGTATGGCCGACCACGACGACTTACTAGAACTATAGTAAGTGGGCCCCACCATAAGCTTACTCAATCTACGATAGTGAGTGGGTATATCGACTGCGACGACTTACTAGTGCTATAATAAGTGGGTTACCTACAAACTGCAAACCCTTGCTAGCACCATAGTAACGTAAACTCCTTCTACACATTATTCATCACGTTAGTCCCTTGGCAGTGATCTCCTTTAAATCATCTCGCAAATTAATATAACGTTAGTCCCATGGTAGTGATATAAAGCTACGTCTCTTTGCAAATAGGGATTTATTTTCCCTGATCACAATGTTTCTCAAATAGTTCTTCAGTTGGGTTTATCACGTTAGTCCCTCGGCAGTGATCTTCTTCAAAATTTCATCAATAACAAACAAGGTTCTATTTTTCTTTTCCAAAGTTACCAACTTCAACTAACATAACTAACAATCATGCATCATTCAATTAACATACCTCATTCATACATAATCCATATACATACATCGCTCTCATTTATTTTGAGAAGCTCACTGCATCATACATTACATGAATCATAACATTGCATAAAATTCAGGTTGCCTTTTAGGGTATGCTACAATCAAAGCATCTGGTTCCTTCCAGAAAGTATTTGCTTCATATGCCAAAAAATGGTATTTACCTTGGGTGGCATCTTTAAGCCCATCTCCGCAGAACATCCTTTCTAACAAGTGCAAATTTCAGGGCATTTCAGTGTTCAAATCATCTTTTACCTTTACACCACGATAGGCAGACGTGCCTATCTGATTCTTCAGGTTAAAGAAGATTGAACAGGGGCAGCTGTCATACCCCAAAATTTCCCCTCCTTTATGTATGTTCAATGGATCAAGGTTCAAAGGCTTATTCAAGTCACTCTCTCCTAATCAAAGATCTCCAAAACTAGGGTTTTCATTTTATCAAAGGATTGTGAATATTCAAGGCCTCAAATGGATCTCAAGGTCTCTCATATGGCTTAACTCACCTCAATGCCAAAATTCAAGCTTCTATTCCAAGGATTGCTCACTCAATGGCTCAAACGACCAATAATTGATTGTGTTGACCTAAAAGTCAACTATAGTCAAAATACAGTCAAACTTCAAGATTTTTGGTCAACATCAAGTATGTGAAGTTATATCCATCATTTGATCAAAGACTGATCATGATCCATTAATAAAAACTCAAAAATAAACAAATTTCAAAAGTTCAAATTAGGGTTTTTATAGGAAAAGTCAACTCAACTTTGACGGGTCATAAGTTCCACTTGGAGCATCAAAAATTTCCCAACCAAAGCCTATTTTGAAGGAAATTTGATTCTCTACAACTTTGTCTCTCACAAGCCAAGACCACAAATGCATCATTTGAGAGATATGGTCGAGAAGATTATAGGTCCTCCAAAAAGTCAACAAAAACACTTTTTGGGTCAAAGCACATAACTTGAGCATGGAAGCTTCAATTGAGATGAAATCAAAAGAGTCAATTAGAGGACTCTTTAAGCTTTCTAAAATGATCAAGAACACCCCATAGGGTTAAAAGTGAGAGAGATACGCATGATTAAAGTTGAGCCATTTTCAAGATATGCATGAAACCCTAATTGACCAAAACTTGGTTTTTGGACTAATGGGCCTAGAATTTATATTTCAAACACATCCATGACATATATAAGGGCCTATAAAACCACTCTCATCTTTTTGGTATTTTATTTATATTTTATTTGAATTTTATTCATATAAATGCAAAATAAATTAAATAAAATACAAGATATATGAATTAAATCATGGGGTTTTCATTTTTAATCATCCAAGGGCCCAAGAGACATCCAAAGAAGGTCCAAATTCGTGATGCATGATTATGGGGATAGGTTTTCTAAGATTAAAGAGAAATAAGATATTTTTATCAAGGATTTTTCTCTCCAGAGATAGAAGGTATCCATGCCCAAAAGTAACCTTAGAAGGACCATATATATTCTAAAAAATATGGAGAATAGGAGGGGGAACGAAAAAGGCAGCCTCAAGAACCCTAAAGAGTTTTCTTGAAAATATCAAGATTTGGTGCAAACTTGGAATTATATTCTCAGCCCTATTCAATCAATTCTGGTCATTGCATCTTCCTCTTTGACGACTCAAAAGGCTAGATCACTCGACATAAACGCCCAGGACTCGTGGGGAAGCATCATACCACTCAAACACGGTTTGCACAAGTTTTGAATTTGAATCTTTAAACTCGTGCAATTTAAATCGATTTTACACGTTCATACATGTTCATGTTATAGTTTAATGCAAGTTTGATGCCCTATTTATGAGGTTTAACGAAGGAACCACCGCACACCATTGTTAGGGAAAAGGAACACAAAGCATTCGTGTTCATGGTTCCAGGCATTTTCAGAAGGTGGTAATTAGTAGATCTGGGCATTATCTTTGTATAGTTAACATCGTTTTGTTTGAGTTTTGATAGGTGTTTATGTTGTTGAAACATATTGGATCTGCAACTTTGAGGTTGATTTTATACTTGATATAGCTTTTTGTTTGTTTCAAGTTTATGATGATTGTGTTCATGGAATTTAGCTCTACAATTTTGGTTTAAACTTTGTTTGATTTCATGGAGAATCAAGGGAGTTATGGACATGTGAAGATGAAGGGTGGAGTCGCGATTCACGGTCATGAAGGGGTGGTTCACGATACACCATGTATTGCCATGAAGAAGACGATTATGTGTTGTCACGAGATTGGCTACCCAGTATCCATGACTCTCTCTCCACACGCGCATGACATCGATTGGTTGGTCAAAATCTGAACGCTCTCTCTCTCTTGCAGTGATTGGGTCTTTCTGGCCACATGGGGTCCCACACGCAACTATTCAAGTTTTGTCTTATTAATGCCCTTATATTTATTTTTGATGTTTTGGGATGGTTTATCGATAAGCAATGCAGGCAGCTTAATTGGTCTTAGTAATAGTTCATAGCCATTGGAACCTGGGTTCAAACCCTGGCCAAGGAAATGTTTTTATAACTAAATCAAACGCCGATCCAGTGCTATGCTTCCACATACCTCTATGTTGTACCCCCAATTACCACCATCAAATTTCCTATAATCTAGATATAACGCTCCCTCACGCTGCTGCATACCATACTCCTTCAAGGGAACACCATACAAGATCCCGCCCAGGTTTCTTTGTACTATTTTATTTATTTATTATTTATTTAGATTAATGATAATTATATATTGTTTAATTTAATTAATTTGTTTTAATTAATTAGGATATTAAATTAGGATTAGGCTATGATTAGGTAGAATTATGTTCGCCCGATTATTTTTCCGACTATTCGATTTATTTTATTTTAATGGATTTTAATTGATTAAAATCATAAAAACCTATGAGATTGTTATCAATTAGGGTTCGCCTAATCCTACTGGCCACTAGGCCATAATTATATAATTTAATTTATTATTCGCTTCGATTAAATCAATTGATCGCGGTGGGTAATAATCAAATAATTACTTAATTCTTAAATATAAATTAAAATAACAATTTATATTGCTAAATGGTTTTAACCAAAGCTATTGGTTACGATGATTAGCATTTTCCCTTTATCAAAATTAGTTATTATTTGTAGTCGAATCTATCGATTATGAGGAGTAACGATAATTAAAATATACACATTTGCTATTCGTGATAATCGAATCTATCGATTATAGTGGTTAGCAATCCTCCCTTCAATCTGTTAGCCATGGTAATCAAACCTATTGATTATTACAACTAATGGTAACAAATTAAAATCAGGGTTGTACGCCCAAATATTGAAAACACACTAAACCGCGATACTACAGATTTCCATCTCTGTGATTTTCAAATCTACGATAAGGTAATTCAAAATACCTTCGAACTTCGCATTTCAAAAACTACGATAGGCCATTCAAAAGGTCTTCAAACAATACCAAATAAAATTCTAATTTTAAGGGCGTACAACCCTTCCCCGAACTACGTTGACTCTGATTCTCCCTAAGGAGATACGTAGGCACTTGGCAACAAGGCGAGTCCCCTTCCCCAAAATCTCACTTTTTCCCCTGTTCATTTCCTTAGCTATTAAACCCTAACTTTTTAGCTATAAACCTTTATCTTAGATAAAACTTTAGGAAAAGGTTGAGGGTGCCTAACACCTTCCCTCGACCTGATTATAATAACTTACCCCAAATCTCTAATTTGCGTAAGGTTTCCTATTCGCCTTGGTAGAATAGGTGGCAACTCTAAATTTAATTTTTAGGGCAGGTTGCTACAGCGTGCGGGCGCAGCTCCGCCCGGCGAGATGGAGGCGAGACATGGAGCGAAGAGAATGAATTTTTGACCATGTTTCTGCCTAGGGACCGCCCGGCGGAGCATTTGTCTCGCCGGGCAGAAGAAGATATTTTTGGTCTTTCCTTTTGTACTATTTTTGGTCACGTGGTCTATAACACCCTTCTAAACCCCGTGAAAATTAAATAAATTATTCAGAGTACATGAAAACAAGGGTCCCACAATTCAAATTTTAAAACAAACATCATACGTCTATGTCATGGGTTCACCGAAGAAATTCAACACAATTCATTATTGGTCATGTTAACACAGTGGAAAACCAATCATACGGAATATTTCAACATCTTTAGAAACTATATCCCTCAAAACATTAAAAAAACAATAGATTCATTAACATAAACTCAAAACATCATGTAACACCCCAAATCTACCAGGTAATTATAATAAAAATCAGAGTATAAATTCCAAACAAGTTCATTTGAGGTATCACATATTCCTCATTTCAAAAACATTTACAGCTTACTTGCCTTCATATAAATACATAGCACGGGAAATTAAAACGATACTCAAATCATTACTAAAAATCACTTGTTTAAATTCAATAATTAACTCGCAGCGGAATTCACAAAACTTCACAATTTTCAATTTAATCATAACATCTTCGCAATATAGCTTTAAGCTACAATTCAACAATAAAACATCACTAAAAATTCAGCAAGTAACAAATAATTAAAACACACATTTATCCCCCCCCCCCCGAGTGCTACGTATCAGAGTAAGACACCAACTCGACTAACAACAACTAAAGACTTCGTAGAATCACTTCAAACTTCTACCGCTATCTTGAGTACCTGTCCATTTCCCATGGTAGGGAAACATCATTCATAAGGGGTGAGAAATCGAAAGATATAAACAAAAGTATGATAATTAATTTATATTAGATCAGATCATACAATTATCACCACTTCCAACAACAATTATAATAACAACTTTAGCAACAATTTGTAATAACAATTATAACTACCATCAACAACAACAATTATCACAATATTTAAAATAGTTATTTCACAACTCAAACCAACACAATTTATATCAACAGCAACTCATAGCAACATTCACTTCACAACGACTCAAAATGCGACACAACTATGCACATGTATGTGGTACCCAAGGCTTCAGCCCCCATCGCCAATTGCCAGTTAAACCGAGGCATCAAGGCATAAGCCTTCGTCGCTAATTTTCCAATCCAGGCCGTCGCCAAAAATGCATATGTATATGAATGCAACAAACACATACAACGACATCATCGTCACAAAAGGCATAAGCCTATATCGTCGCTATACCAATAAATAGATGTATACATCGTCCCTGAAACATCCTGCAACTTCGCATAAAACAACAACAATTTATTTGGCAATGTCGCACGCTCGCGAAAAATGAACAGAGTCGCCACTAATATATTTATCCCAAAAGGGAAAGGAATATCAGAAAACCTAACAAAGGAAGGAACAGGGTCTTGCGACCACAGAATCAAGGTACGGGAGTCGGTTACGCAAGGGGAAGGTATTAGCACCCCTCGCGCCCATCGTACTTCATGGTATCCACCTATGTTTGTTTCTATCTAAAGGGTGTCCAACTATGTCTATGTCTATATGCGAATGAATGCAAAATGTAGGGAAAATAAAGAATTGTACTCGCACGGGCCCTACCCCGCTGCCTACGTATCCTTTTCAGGAATCAGAGTTACCGTAGCTCGGCTCAAGATTTTCTGTTTGTTTTGTGTTTTTTAGTTGGGCGGAGTTAACGTTCGCGCTCTTGCATAAGGGACGACCTACGATGCGATCGAGCGGAAATAACAATGCCCTTAGGTGCCAACGAGGCAAAAGAAAAAGAAATGATTGGTTTGTGTCTTTTAGGGTAGATGAGTGATGAACAGTTCCCAGTACCGGGCCGCTCACCACTTTCTCTACTTTGTTTTAATTTGAACCATTGTTAGGTGTTTTAAGTGTTTTTGGTTGTGTATTTTTTAAGGGGAATTTGTTTGCGAGTCGAATCACATAAAATGTATAATGATCGAGAAGCAGATTAGGGAATGAATCCCACTCACTTCCATCCCATTATGTAATGTTCGAGAAACAGATTAGGGAATGAATCCCACTCATTTCTCTCTCATTAATTAATGTTTGAGAAACAGATTAGGGGATGAATCCCACTCATTTCTCTCCCATTAAGTAGTGACCGAGAAACAGATTAGGGAATGAATCCCACTCGTTTCTATGCCACTAAGCGATTGAGAAACAGATTAGGGAATGAATCCCACTCATTTCTCTATCACTTCCTTATTGTGATTCGCATCTTCCTTTTATCAAGTATTTTAAAGAGTTGAAAAGAAAAAAAATGCAATAAGGAACTAATCCTAAATTCTAATCTAAGTTGTCTATACAAGTCTAAATCCTAAAGTTAACATGGTGATGAGATTCTAAAAGGAACATTAAAGGGATATTAACAAAAATAGGCCAAAAATATGGCCAAAAGCTAAGCAACAAAGTCACACAACAATTATACAAAAACGAACATGGAAATAGTACAGAACGATTCAAGCATTAGTACAAAAATGAAACTAAAAATACTACTATTTTTATATGGCATTTTTATGAAAGAGAAATGAACTCTAAATCAAATAAAAAGAAGACTAAAACGATAAGCCTAAAACTACTATTTTTTATGAGTTTTTAATGAAGGAAAATAAGTGTCAAAATTAACCTAAAAGTCTAACAAACTAGTGATTATTTAATCTCTAAAACTTAACAAAATCTTATTGTTTTTATATGTCCTTTTTATCTAAATCTAGAAAGGAAAAATACTAAAAGAAAAATTAATCTAATTACAAAGACATGAAAACGGGGGGTTCAGACTGAAAATGGTGGTGCACTAGATGATTTGGCGCTGAGCCCAATTGGATGTTTTTTTGTACGATTTCTACCAGCAAAAAATGTTGTACATGGGCTCTTAGAGGGGTGTGGGTAGCATTTCGTGGTAAGGCCCATGGTTATGTTCAGATTTTAACAATTTTCATCAATTAAAAATATAAAAAATAAATTAAATAAAGAGAAAGAAAAGGGAATTAGGTTTTACATGGAAGAGACGATTGGGATTCTCGTTCAAAAGATCTATCTTCTTCTCCACAAAGAAACGGCGCCGGAGCTCACGTCTTGACCTTCTTCAATCGAAACGGCGCCGGAGAAATTGACCTTCGAGCAGCACCTCCACGCGGCGTTATCTCTTCTCTCGCTCATCTCTTCTCTCAGTCTCGATCGCTCTCACTCTTAATGCTCCAATTCGGTAAGGGAAATCCGGTGCTTCTTCGATTTCGTGATGATGATGAACGTGTGCAAGATAAAGATGATTGTCAATAACAAGAAATTCAAGTAAGCACCCGCCTTAATCTTTTGATCTTGTTTTCCGATTCACACTTCTTCTTCTTCTACTACGGATTGACGTTGTTGTTGTGTTGAGTCCGAGTACGAATTAGAGAGAGCGAGAGCACGAGAATGGCATCACTGAGAGCTTTATTGTTGCTGCGTGTTGAGAGGATTGAGGGAGGTGTAGCTCTGTTGATTAGAGTTTCAGAGGTTGAAACTCTAACAACAATGGAAGCTGAGCTTTAGTGAGAGGGTGAGGGAATTGAGGTAGCAGAGAGTGAGAAGAGAGAGGGTGATGATTGAGAGGGTGAGGATTATGGAGAGTGGTGCGTGTGTTCTTGTGATGGAGTGAAGAATGGCCGAGGAAGAGTGAGGAGGCGATGATGTGTGAAAGTGAAGGTGAAGGATAGCTGAAGGTTATGAGATGAAGAAGTATGGTGAATGATGGGAAGGTCAGGGGAGAAACCGAATCAGATGGTGGAGGTTTGAATATATAGAGATTGAGAGGGAGAAAGAGTTAGTTAGAGAGGAGTTTGAACTGTTGGATTGGAGGGAGTTAGTTAGAGATTAAGGGTGAGATTCTGAGTTGATTAGTTATACAGTTGGTTACAAACTGTTATAGAAGTTAGTTAGGTGGTTATTCAGTTGGGCAGTTAGTTGAAAGTTTGTTAAGTTAGTTATGCTGATAGTTAGGTTAGTTTGAACTGATGCATATGTTTTTTTTGGATTGAAGTTAGGTGTAGTGTAAATGATGATAAACTTCTTTTGGCTCAAATCATGAAGAGGGAAAATAGAAGTAGCAGACTTGTTGTGGCTGGCTTATTCATGGCATTCTTCTATGTTACATGTTGGTAAGGTTCACCTCGAAATCAAACATTTGCTTATTGATTGAAATACCCTTTTTTTATATGCTGAGCTGGGACTTTCTTGTATGCAGGGGTTTTGTTACAGTTCAGGAGATAAACTTTAAAAGCTATGGATGGACACGATTCAAGAACCAAATCACTGGTTCCCGTTGGAAGGTCGATGCTGCCTTAAGCTATGTTGCGCTTCAAGAGGATCTGTTACTTTTTGAAACTCAGAAAGCGAACGTGAAGAAGATTCCAGATGCCCCTCTGTAAAAGTGATGGTAAGGAAGTACTTAACGTTTAGACTTTTGCGCATTGGCTTTTTCTCATCAAAATTTACTTTCAAAAACAATCTCATGGGTGTCCTTCATCTGTTCTGCATAGCTTGGACATCTTGTGATTAGTGTTTGCACATAAGCTGGCTGCAGGCAGAATTTGCGTATACCGTTAGATCTAAGTCTGAATTTGGTTCTATATGTGGCTGAACTATGCTAAATTATGATTCTGAACTGTGACATTCTGATATTGCAGGTTTGGAGCATCATGAGGAGTGGATGTCGCGGCTGAGTGAGTTTAACTGCTATGGTTGAATGGGATGGGACTGATTTGATGTTGGCTTGATAATGCCGAGTCGGATTCAAGAGTGTTTCGCTTTTTGTGATTTGTTTTTTGTTATGTTTAGGTGTAGGTTATATACAGCTTGGTTTAAACTTGGATGAATTGTTGTATTGGTTTTTGGTATTGTATGGTTTTTGTAATGAAATTTTTGTATAATTTTTTGAATGAATAATTTTGTATTGGAATGATTTTGGAACAAGGCTTTGAATAGGTCTTGAGTAATTGTTGAATGAATTATTAGTGTTCTTGATACCTTGTAGTGAGATGTCTCTGGATGGTGAATGAATGAATATTCAAACCATATATGCAAATCTTGAACGGTGTATGCTCTTTGTACTTTGACCCACCTTGAACAAATTACAAATAATGGAATCATTTGGACCAATGTCTCGAATCCATCCACCAGCTAATGAAGCCTTGATTTTAATCCATCCATCCATGTTAATTTGTATGACAAACAACAAACAATTTTGAAACTGATCATGCCTTAAACCAGATTAATTCTAATTATGCTGACACTCGTGCTTGAGATAAAGACCTTCAAGGCTTAAGTCAAGAGACTCAATTGTACGATAATATCCCTCCTCCAAGCAAACAAATTAAGAACCTCAATCTAATTATTCTCTGACCTTCAATGTCGAGCCAACACTTGTAATAGAAGAAATTTACCTGAATAAATCAAAATCCTGAAAACTATTGTATAACCACTGTAGCAAAAGACTTGGTGAAGTGCGCACGAGCTCGAAACCCTAATTAAAGAGTCTCGATTCAAATAACTAGGGAAATACCCTAGTCCATGACAAATGATCCCATGCTTTGTGTATGTTTATTTAATGTATGAATGCGAGGTCGTGTTAATGCCCTAATGGAGGTATGCAGATGAAATGCGAAGCCTAAGTCAGTTAGTAATAAAAGGGTAGGACAAATTTGGGGTATGACAGGCAACAACAAATTCAGCAACAAGTATTCAAAACAACGTGTTCATTAACAACGCATCCACAATACATTTTGATAACACGGAACAATCCAAACACACCTGCAAATTTATTTATTCGACAAAATCATAACAAAACAAACCAACCAAAAGTGCCTACTAATATACACGACCATCTCCGACAGTTTCCAATTAATTTCAGTTAACTAATTATACCGCTTAAATCTACTAATTCGGCTAATTCGAGACTGTTTTCAAGTATTGGATTTTCAGTTTCTAACTGCTGAGGATGACGACCCTGACGGTTCTCAAGTTCATAAGTTGTTTAGCTCACACCCGAACTTTAAACTGAACACCTCCTGATGAGGATAGGATGCCAATGCATAGTGTCTTGCCCCAGTATCATGAATTTTGGAACCATGCCCCTGCCTGACTTGTATTGTAGGTAGGTTCGACTATGCTTGGGTGAATGCCCCTGATTGCTTAGCACTTTGAGAGATTCTTCGAATCTTGACCTGATTGCCTCGGATTGATTGAAAACTTACTCGATAGAGTAATCAAACGCCTTTGTGCCCATGAAGGTGATCAGACTTTGAAATATTGCTGCCTCTGCTCAACGGAGTTCGGAAGACAACTTGTCCTTCGGGAGGAATACACTTTTCATCTGAAGTTCATGATGGAAACTTTCTTGATGTTAAGCACTTGTTCATATGCAAAGAATGTTTATTATGAGAAATATAATTCTAATGCAAAGAGTATGTTTGTCTTGAAGTTTAAAGAAACTTTTTGAAAGGATGTCGTAACATCGATTTTTTTAGTTAAAGAAAGATGGTGTGATACCAACTCAAGCGTCTAGCGGATCTCCTAGGAGTCAGCTTACCGTATTCTCGTTACAGTCTGCTTTCAAATCAACCCTGCTTCAATTAGGACTTTTAAGGGTTGTAACGTGGCCAGGTTCACGGTTTGAGAAAAAAGGATTTTTAGGCTCAAAAATATTTAGTGCCCACCCCCTTCATGATGTTCTCCAGTCCTAAGTTCAGTTAACTCGACATGAGCATTCACCTCTCAAGAGGAGTTTGGAAATGATTGAGGAGTCAAAGAGGTCTTTAGACATGGCAGTCACTTTATCTTTCGTTTTTGGTGTCTGATCACACGACTTTGTTCTTTTGATGAGGATTCTTATTCTGTAATCCTTTTTTTTCGCTTTTGCTTTGCTTTTCTTTTTTCGTTTCCCTAACTTTTGCCTGGACAAATTCTTTTGAATTTTGATTTGAATGTCCAGCGGGATGCCCTAACTTTTGCCTAAGTCACTTATTTTCAAGATATTGACTTAGCGGGCTCTTTTTTTCTTTTTTTCTTTATTGATTCATTCTTTTCTTCTGAACAAGTCGCGTGATCTTGAATCTCTGATTTGTTGGAAGTGCATAGTGACTGCCTGAGTCATTTATTGATGAAGAATTACCATTGTGGTATCGTCATTTTTTGACCTCCTGATGTGAGGTATAACCACCGCGACTTTGATGTTGGTCTCAACCTCCTGATGTGAGGGATAAATTTGATGTCTCGACCTCCTGAGGTGAGGGATAACCGTTGTGGATTTGACTTTCCTCAATCTGTTGAAAGATAGCCATTGTTGTATCTTTAGATGTGTGCTCTTGGTGAATTCCGAACACTCGACCAGGTTAACTGAACACTACCCGCCCCGGGGTTGAATGTGAGGGTTTTTTCTGAACAGAAAAGAAACTCCTACTTCGAAGGCTCAGAAGGGTTAACGAAGGTCTATCTCCCTTATATCTCCAGTGTTTGAGGGTTTGAAACAATGCCTGTACATCATCAACAGGGTTCTACTCAAAAGCATACCATTTGAGGTTATTGGTATTATGCTCATCATTCTCCCTTTGGAGTTATCATGCTTTGTTAACAAGAGTTGAGTATCACAAAAACCATAGAAAAACATATAAGAGCAAAAGCAAATGGATTTTTTCAAGACAAACATATCCAATGCATTATGATTATAGTTCAAAAACAAACAAGTTTTACATACAAACAAATATTGATCAAAGCAAGAAAGCTTAAACATGAACATGCATGATGAATTAGGAATTGCCAATGTTGAGGAGATTCTCTCCGTATGGACTTGTTGCTTCAGAAGGTCCATTGAGTCACAGGAGAACTTTAGTTCTGGCCCTCAAGTGCGAAGGTGATAGTCTCGGTGTCAATCAGGTCTTGAACCTTGTCTTTGAATGTATGACAACCTTCAATCGGATAACCAGGTGCCCCATAGTGGAAAACACACCAAGCGTTGCATATGTTCAGGTAGAACACTTTAGATCACTTCCTAGAAGAAGATTTCGGCAAATTCATACAGAAGTTGCAAGTGTCTAGCTTTTAGGGGTTTGAGCCATGCAAGTCATGCACAAACTCAAGATACAAGACGTCTTGCTTATCCCTCGGTCGGGAGCCCCAAATATAGCGACTGGAGTTTATGACTGCTTTAGGGATTTGAGCTGCCAATGATGCAAACTCAAGAACACGGAGTCTTGCTTATCCCTCGGTCGGGGTCCCTAAATATAGCTGCTGAAACAGAAAACACCATCATGAATGGAGGGAACTTGTATTGCTATCAAAGAACAACAATAATCTTTGCCGCTTGGCCATCAATGTCCTGACTTGGAACACATAATGGTGGTTGGGAAGGAAGCCTCTGGCAGTACCAGTTGCAAGTGATTCTCATGAGTTACTCCTTTGGAAGAACAAACATTCTACTTGCAGCAGATGAAATGAGATTGAACAGTAGAAACCATTATGAATAAACTCAAACATCTCTCTATCGAGCAAGTCCTTGACTCTTTGTACCTCAACACCTTGTAAGGCTTGACATTATGATCAGGTGCCCCAGAATGGAAAACACCGAGTATTATCATTGAAATCAGGAGAGCTATCTGTGGTGAGAAAGATCCAAAGCAACGAACCTTAACCAATTGAAATCCCATCAAGCAGGGAAGCAACTGAAGACCAGAAATTGGGATTTCATCAACTTGCTTCTCACATTCTTTACATCTCTGTTGACAAGCAAAGGTTGCTGAAAAGGAAACTCCATGAGGAGGGGGAACTCTGGATATGAAACAGAACCTTGAGAATGAGAGGTGTCTCTGCATATCACTCTCGATTACTTCCTGAAAGAAAATTCTGGCGAAGTCACACGCAATTTGTAGTGCTTTAGGGATTCGAGCAATGCAAATGGTGCAATGCTACAGATAGACAATGTCTTGCTTATCCCTCGTGCGGGAGCCCCAAGAAATTTCAAAGACTTGTAGATACTAACATCACGACCAGGTGCCCCAAAATAGAACTCACACCTAGTGTCATCGTCATCAAGCGGAGAATCTGTAGACATCCACACAGTACGTCGCTTAACCAGTTGCAAATACTTTAAGCATGGAAGCAAATGAGAACAGGACATGAGACTCAAATAGATTTGTCTTTGGGTCCTCTTTTGTTGTCGCTAAAACATACCCCTTGAATTCATGAGAGGAAGAGATTAACCACTGAAAATGAGCTTCTGAAACCGCAAGGTTGTGGAAAAGATCCACGAAGTGCTCCATGAGTTTTTCTTGCTAAGAGTCCTCGAGCATGGGTCATAACTTGCATGTTTTCATAAACAACTCCAAATGAGCTTTCACCTTGGCCAACTCCCCACAAAGTTGTTCCATGACTAATCTTTGAACACACAATAAGAATCTCTGAGTCTGGTGAGAGAATACCAAGTCTGAATAAGAAAAGCCTGAACACCTGTTATGCATGATATGTATGGGATGCATGATATGAATGCAATGCCATGTTCATTCAATTCCAAGGAATTCTCGTGTTTTGATTCATTTAGCAAGCAAGAGATGGAACAGCTCGACACGAGGCTTAAAGACATGATTTTTTGGAAACGGAAGGAACATGTATGCTATTTATTTTTTGTACATCATTTTTCAAAAAAGTAAACATGCAATGATACAAAATAATGGAAACCACAATACTGGATATAGTTGCACTGCCGCAAGATCACACTGCATATGTTCAAAGGTTTGGCGTAGTTTCAGATAAACGAGAACCAATTAACCGCTGATAGAACCGCTCATGCTATACCACGTCTGAATAGAACCAAAAGTAACAGGATCAAAGCTCCGCCGTCATTTCAGAATACCAAAATATCGGGCACAAAGAGAACAAACCAAATAAAGGTCCGACCTCAACTTTGGAGAAGCAAATGGTATGTAGGAGCCAAGGTTTCCTGTCCCATCCCAAACCTCACAGGTAGGAATCCTAAACACACGCAGGATGTTCCTAATGGTCGCCAGGAATTTCGAACAAGGAGCATGCCGGACAAGGATCGCCTCACCGAGTCCTCTCCTGGTTGTGGTATGCTATGCTAACTCTACGTGCCAGGCGCCACGAGAGCCAACATAACTATCCACGCTAATACTTGGTCTGGGTAATGGACCTTTTACCTCACAGTAACATCCCGCCCGCCAAAAAAAAACCAGCCAGCACAGCAGTGTATCCAAAATATGGAAAGCGGTAAACACATAGATGCAAATGCATGCAAGCAGTATCTACAAATGATGCTAGCAGTAAACACACAAGCACCCACAGAATAGAAATCAAGCAAGAACTAGGAACGACATCTCCCTTGTCCCCAGTGAAGTCGCCAGCTGAAGCAACTGGAAAACTCATCGAAACAAATACAATGAAGTCGCCATCGAACATCTATTTATCCTACAATAAGGAATGGAAAATATCGAAGAAAACCAAATAATAGCACAGGTCTCAGAGAAAGGGTAAGGGTGTCTGTTACGTGAGGGGAAGGTATTAGCACCCCTCACGTCTGTGGTACTCCACAGGATCCATTCTTGCTAGTTTCTAATCTAAGGGTATGTGTGTGTGTATCATGCTATGTGTAAAAGGAAACATGCAATGGAAGATATACAAATAAGAGGAAACATACAAATAATAGGAAAATAAGATAAGAAGAAAAGGCCGAACAAAATAAAGGAAAAGAGAAAAGATCGCTCGCTAGGGTGTTCGTACCCTGTGCCTACGTACCTCCAATGTGCAATGGAGAAATCAGAGCGCCGTAGTTCGGCCCAAAAGTTTCTGTTTCTATCTCGATTCGCGTCTCCTAGAGAAACGGAACCGAGCACCCTAAGGGAGCATGCATACAAGGAGCGTCACAAAGATCCTAGCAAACATGGCATGTGAACAGGCATCACAGATAAGAACAGGCGAACAGGCATCGCAAATAGAAAACAGACATGAAACAGGCATACACGAATGTGAGTGTGTGAATAGGCATCACAAGTGATAATGCGAACAGGCATCGCAAACAACATGTAACAGGCATACATGCGCAAGTGTGAACAAGTATCACAAAGATATCATACTAACAGGCATAGCAGATAAGAAGATAGTGAACAAGCATCACAAGCATATGGCACACAATCGAGCTCTGCTCGAGAAACAAACAAACAAAGTAGTAATCAATGCAAATGCAACACACAAACGAGCTCAGCTCGTAAAGCAAGCAAACTACCGAAGTAGTGACCTGGGGACAGTGGAAGTGCTTTAGCTAGCGGGGAAAGCCACCCGAAGCCGCTATCAACGGGGAAAGCCACCCGAGATAGATACACTAAAGACTCTTAGCTAACGGGGAAAGCCACCCGAAGCTACTATCACCGAGGAAAGCCACTCGAGATAAACACGCCACCATCTGTTAGCTAACGGGGAAAGCCACCCGAAGCTACTGTCAACGGGGAAAGCCACACGAAGCTCATGTTATGAATGATGCTGCATGCCTACCCTACTTCTCATGGCATCATATGGTGCACAAAAGAGTAAAAGGGACAAAGGGGATACCGAGCGGATAGCAAATCCGCAATGAGCTAGCAACGCAAGCAGAACTAAGAAACTTCACGTAATCTAACATCCAGCAAAGCCAGGAGTCCAGCATAAGCGTCAAAGCGATGCGGTGTGAAAATAAATCACAACCGCTATGTGGTGCGTATCAAACACAACCACACAAGCAACCTGCAAGAAATACAATCCAGACCATACAGGAATACATCTCAATGGATGAGAGATCAAGAATAAGTTTGTGTCCCACAAATAAAGTGGAACACAACGCAATCGAATCCCAATCGAACTCTCTCAAAGTACCTTGCACAAGCTAGCACACTTATCAGAAATAACAAGGAGGCACGCACCCACCATAGAAGATGATAGAAGCTAAATTCTAAGTAAAATCTAAAACAAAGTCTAGCAAGATTAAATTGTTTTTTTTTATGGCATTTTTATCTAGAAATTAGAACAAAACAATGTACAAAACAATTAAATTCTAACGAGAACAATGTTACATGTTTTTGTTATACTAAAAACTAATGGAGGCAAACTAGTGGAAACGATTGAATCTAATGTGAATTAATATGAAACAGGGGTGAAATATAGAAAAAGTGGTGTAAATCAATAATGTGGGCGCAGGCCCAAGGGTGAAACGCCCAGGGGAGTTTTTGTACAATTTTTTGAATCAGCACCAAACACATGGAATGCATTGGGCTCCAAGGGAGGTGTATGGCAAGCAATAATTTCGTTCTCTGGCCCAAAACGTGATGATCCATCAACAATTTTATTGTCCAGATTTTATTAATTATTATTAACCAATGCTTAATCACGTTTAGATTGCAACATTAAAATCAAATTAGTGCATCATTTAATTGAAAGACAAATGATTAAGAAAGAGGATTAGGTTTACATGACTGTGGCTATCAGCATCCTCTCCTCACGATTCAACGGCGCGCGGCGGAGATTCCCCCGTCCTTTCACTCAATGAAACGGTGCGGCGGCCGGAGACGATGCCGGAGAGTCCATTTCGGATCTCTCATCTTCAAACGCTCACCTCTCGCTAATCTCTCTCGATCACTCAAACCCCTCGCAATTCAAGTTCTCTTCATCTCAATCTCTCGCTCTCGGTTCTCTATTTCTCGTTTCGGATTGCGTGGAACTAATTGTGATGTTGATCGACTTCTGAAACAGGTTCAAGAATTGTTTGCGATTGTGACGATGTGTGAATGGAGGTTGTTATGAGGTTGAATCCCTGACGATGATGATGATGATTGAAAATGGTGACCTCTGAAGGCTTATGAGGATTGAAGGTTTTCGTGATGATTTTCTGTTAGATTTCACGGTGAGAACTAAAGTGTGGTGAAGGTGACGATGCTATTTCGGTTGCGGTTTTGATGCTACGAATCGAATTGATGTAGTGATGAAGATTCAAGATCCAGAAAAGTTTGTTACAAGTTCTGAGTTTCTGCTATGAGGTTCTTTCCAATTCTGTTACATTTTGAATCTGTTATTTTGCTTTTTTCTGTGAGTTTTCTGTGAATTGACTGATGAAGATGATGATTGTTGAATTTGTTGTTGTGCACCATGATGAAGATGATGGTTTCGGCTCAGAGAGGGAAGAACGATGGACGTTGATGAATCAAGAAGATGATTATGGAAACTGTTAGTGATTTTCGGCGTCGATTCACGGTTCAGGTGGTGGATGAATGAAGATGAAGAAGGTTCGAGAAGAAGATTCAGAAAAGAGAAAAAAGTTTGTTACGTTTTCGGTTGTAAGTTCTCTCTTTCTGTTACGATCTCTCTGTTATCCTTCTCTTGTTCTGTTTTTGAGCCCCCTTTTGTTATGTCATTATCTTCTCCCCCTTTGTGTTATCTGTGAATCTGCTTGGAATTGATTTTATTTTTTGTCGAACCGGCTTCGGTTTTTTTTCTTTTTATTGGTTTGAATCGGTTCTGCCCTGAATACATTTTGAGTTACTATGTTTTTATACAGGGCTGAGATGCGTTGGACTATGGAGCATGAGGTCACTTTGGCAAAGAAAAAGAAATCACGGCAAGTGAACTTGACATAAGAGAAACCTTGAAGCATCAAAGATTCTTGACGGTTATGAAGGCAATATGTCATTAGGGGTCCTTTTGAATTTGGATTGTGTGGAAGCTGATTTTTTGTAATGGACATGGATTTGAATAATAAACTTGAATGAATCTTGTTGTTTTTTTTCCTTTGTAAAGAACTTTTGGATGAAATTTTGATTGTTGTTGAATTTAAATCACTTCGAAACTCAGTGCATAAACTTCAATCAACTTGCGTATTAAGAAAGCTCAACTTGAATCTTTAAACTTAATTCTTAAAATCTCCTTTAGCCCATAATGGAAGTAATAAGTATTTGATGAGAACCAAAAAGTATATTGACCAAAGCAAGTGAACAATTCAATCTTCTACACCATTTGCACTTGTATTTCAAAATACCGCAACAAAAAATGCATTGAAGAATCCTTGAGGAAGAAAGTATTTGAGGCATAGGGGAAACCTCAACACATAAGCCAATTATCCTCAACCGAACCTCCACAAACTCAAGCACTTGGATTAGAAAACCTTTATTATTTTCTTGATTTTTGACTGACGAAATAAACGTCTGTTAACTTATGGCACAGATAAGAGGGCAAATTTTGAGCTGCAACAATGTGTAGCGGGGAAAATCTGATATCGAAGCCATAGGATTGACTCGAATCAATATTCCGTTTGAAATCGCCACAGCGCTTTATTTTTTCAAGGGAAAAGGGAAAAGAACGTAAAACCCAAAGTTTTGTTTTTAAAACAAGAAAGAGAACTCAGGTTCGGGTGTTGATTATATGAGGGGAAGGTTTTAAGCACCCCTCATATCTGTGGTACTCCACAGGAACCTTTTTGAAAATCTGTGTTGTGTGTGCTAAAAATGAGTTTGTTTTATTTTTAAAATAAGCTCGGCAAAGCGTTAAGCTTTGGGCCTACATACCTCCTCGGTGCAATGGAGAAGTCAGAGCTAATGTAGTTCCGCTTAAAGGGAAAAACGTTTTAAAAACGAATAAACACTTTGCATCGCAAATGAAAGAAGGGCTCCAACTCGGATAAAATCGACGAGTATGCCACTAGCTCTCTCATGCGGAAAAGATCTCATTTTATCAATCAATTTCAAAATCGTGGGGTATAACCACTCGTTTCGACAATTAACGGTGTCTAAACTTTTGAAGAAAAGCCACTAAGGGCAAAAGATATTTTAAAGAAAAAAGTTTTGAAAAGATTGCAAACATAAGAATGTTTTTGAAAAAGGGAGAAGATTTTGAAAATTTAAGAATGGGAGGAGATGAAGAGGCTATCCTATTGCTTAAAATAAAATCTAAGGAAAGAAACGGTCTAACCGAAGAAGAAGCCAACACTTGACATTATGAGTCAAGGTAGATTTCCCATCCTTTGGAATTATCAATACCAACACATTAACACTTGGGGGATCCAGATGAACTTATTGTCTTAGCACCACTTTGCATTAAGCACATTGAAAATTCTGACGAAAATCGGGCAGAGTAACGGCTGTTTTTGGGTAAAATCCTTATATCAATGCCTTGGAATTAACCATCAAGGGCTTTCAAGGAAATACCTGCACAAACAAACAGACAATAATCCAATGCCAGACAGACATAATAACAGCAGAGAAACAACAGAATAAGGGTCCAGAGGCACTAAGTCCATAAGTCCGAATCTCCAAAATGCTAGGGATAGTAACCAATAGTCCAAAAGAGAGCCTTATGTGTTTTTTAGATTTTGGTTGTTTATTAGTGTTTTAGCATAAAAGTAAAGTATGGTCCAAGTGGACAAAAGAAAAATAGTGGAAGTATAAACATATGTCCAAGTGGACAAAGAGAAAATGGCGGAATGCAAAGATGATGAAATGATAAAATAAAGCGATAAAGCGAGAAATATAAAGAGCAATATAATAAACGGCGGAAATTAAATTCAATTGTTAGATGTTAAAGATAACCATCTTGAAACTTGTCAAGTATGTTATCAAAGTTAGTAATGAAGATCGATGGTGAGTGAACGATGTACTCGGATTTAAGGTCAATGGAAACTTATCAGAAGCTTGATAAAATCATAGCGACTACACGATAAATTTCCATAAGTCATAAATCAACCGCATACAATTCTCTTCCATATTTGATCTTTTTGATTCGGGACACGAAATATTGCGCTATGTTAAGCAGATCGCCAAGTGATTTATGTAGAAATCACCCTACAACGAGGCCGTTCAACACTTTATGTGCTAATGCGTGCGAGAAGAACGATATGTAGATCGCCTTCCGAAAGCAATACCGCACGAAAAGAAAATAGGTAACGATCTAGTCTTTACTAAGAATCCATAAGAATTCTCAAAGTATTAAGACTTTCATCGATCAAAAGAAAAAAAGGAGAAGAAGAAGATAAAATGCATAAAGTAAAATCAACTCACACTATCATTAATATCATTCATCTAATATTATGGATTTGGTCCTTTCAAACCTATCAACATCCTAGATCCAATGATATTAATGAAGTGGAGGAAGTAGGAAGCCAAAACAAGCATAAAAAAGGCAAAAAAACACATTCTGCCAGCAGGAAATCGATTTACCTCTGTAGGAAATCGATTTCCTGAGTGCGGAGTTCAAATTTTGAAAAAAAATAAGGTGGAAATCGATTTCCTACAGAGGGAGATCGATTTCCTGCACACAGCATTCAAAACATCAGCATTAGGAGGCATAAAACTTGACTTAAGCAAACATACAAACACCTTATGATCACACATCAATTGGAGCACGAATTTTCCATCAATTCACCATCAAATAGGACCAATATAGCATCAAAGATGCATCACACATAAGCACAAAAGAATCACATTATGATGGATGAATAAAGATGAAGAAAATTACCAAATCTTGAACAAAACTTAGATCTACTTCAAGAATCACTAACACAAATCTTGATCTCTCAACAATTGAAGAAAATAGAGTGAAATGGATGGTGGTTTAGCTCAAAGTTTGTGAGGTTCAAGGTGTGACTCACAAACTTTATGAAAGAACAAAGAGCTTTGGTGAATTTGGTAGGGATGAGGAGAGAAATTGCAAGGGGTTTTTTGGCTCTCAAAGCTTGAGAAATGAGAGAGTAGTGGGCTCTATTTATAGGATGAGAACAAGAGTAGTGGTAGTTTGGTCTTTTTGCATTTGGTAATTAGCTTGTGTTTAATTGGTGATTAAAGTGGCAATTAAATGGTAAAAAGTGGTAAAATGGGGTTTAAGTTGGTTTAATGAAGGGATTAATTTTGATGAGGTGGAAAATTGGTAAAATGATCAAATAAAAAGGTGCCAAAATGATGTCAAGCTTCCTTCCTTATACTTTTTGAATTTCGCCTTAAGGAAATCGATTTCCCCAGGAGGTAAATCGATTTCACTCTGTTCCAGAAGAGAATTTGGCGCAAAATACACTAGGGAAATCGATTTACCCAGGAGGGAAATCGATTTCATGCTGTCCAGAATGTGATTTTGTTGAAGATTGCTGTAGGGAAATCGATTTACCCAGTAGGGAAATCGATTTCATCAGTCAAGAATTTGAAAAATGCCTTGTTTATTGCATGTCTTGGCTTGGTACCTACAGAACAAAAGCCTACAAAGAAACAAAGCAATGTTTTTGGTATTTGGGTTAGTGTAATATGCATACAAGATAAACAATCATTGGTGCTTGATGGTCCCTCTTATTGATGAGGTGAGTGCAACACCATAAACAAAACTTCCAAGTGAAGCTCTTGATTAATGATTGGGATATGAATGATATAGGATCTTAGGGTCAAAAATTGGGGTATGACAGATGCCCCTATTTAAGTTTCTTCGATTTGGAGATACGATGATTGGAAATCTTCGTTTTGACGAAATCGAAGAGACTTAAATATATAAAGCACAATTTTTGATCCTAAGATGCAATGCAATGTTTAATGAATGCATATGATGATAATAAAGCATGACAACACTGGGGAGTAAAAGGTACTCCACTGGGGAAAATAAATGTCTTGCTGGCAAATCTCCGCTGGGGAAAATAAATGTCTTGCTGGCAAATCTCCGCCGGGGAAGGCAAGACTTTGTTGGAGAGACGGAACTTTGGTGGGAAAAGAAACTTCTCTGGGGAAAACATTTCGTACCATAGATGTTAAAGCAATCACCTCTCGTTGGAGATGATAAAGGGGGGATCCTCTTTCACTGGGGATGAGAAAGTATGCATCCTGAATCAGAATGCCAATCTTCCGTTGACAGAAAACACACCATCGTACCACTGATGATATGAAGAGATGTACCTTCGTACCACTGACAATGAAGATATAAAATACACCAACGTTCCACTGAAGGTGAGCTACCAACTCAATAGTTCAAGGTAGAGGAAGATTGAATTACCGCCTCAATAGTTGACGATAAGCTACCAACTCAATAGTTGAAGGTAGAAGAAAATTGAATTATCGCCTCAATGGTTGAGGATAAGCTGCTGAGAATAATAAGTTGCCGCTAAGAATAGGGATCAACTTCTTCTTTAATCAAGGACATGGTTTGAGAAAAGGAACCAGATGCAAATTGTCACTTCTGATGAAGGGACTTACCATTTGCTGACTTTGCTGAGGAATCTTTAAGCAAAACGAACTGTCTTCGTGAAGAAGGCTGCCATTCGTTATTTCAAAGGGAACAAACTATCTTCTGCTGAAAGAGACTGCCATTTGCCGACCCTGTCGAGAAATCCTAAAGCGGAACGAACTGTCTTCTGTTGAAAGAGACTGCCATTCGTTGACCCATCTTAGGAAAAAGAGAGCAAACTGTCTTCTAATGGAGGAGACTGCCATTTGCTGACTTTAAAATTAGAATTCTTAAACGAACTGTCTTCATGAAGAAGACTGCCATCCGTTATCTCAAAGGGAACAAACTGTCTTCTGTTGAAAGAGACTGCCATTCGTTGACCCATCTTAGGAAAAAGTGAGCAAACTGTCTTCTAATGGAGGAGACTGCCATTTGCTGACTTTAAAATTAGAATTCTTAAACGAACTGTCTTCATGAAGAAGACTGCCATCCGTTATCTCAAAGGGAACAAACTGTCTTCTGCTGAAAGAGACTGCCATTTGCCGACCCTGTCGAGAAATCCTTAAGCGGAACGAACTGTCTTCTGTTGAAAGAGACTGCCATTCGTTGACCCATCTTAGGAAAAAGTGAGCAAACTGTCTTCTAATGGAGGAGACTGCCATTTGCTGACTTTAAAACAAGAATTCTTAAATGAACTGTCTTCATGAAGAAGACTGCCATCCGTTATCTCAAAGGGAACAAACTGTCTTCTGCTGAAAGAGACTGCCATTTGCCGACCCTGTCGAGAAATCCTTAAGCGGAACGAACTGTCTTCTGCTGAAAGAGACTGCCATTCGTTGAGCTTCTTCCATTTGGAATCAAGAAGTTCATAAAGTATGAGAGATTATCACTTGATTTGAAGATAAGATTGATATGTGGAGACGAACAAACTTGCTCAATTAAAGAGGCTTCAATTTGTTGTCAACCAAAACATGATGGGGATAACACAAGTTGCTCAAAGTCAAAACCTGCCCCTTGCTTTCAAGCACAAATTCCAAGGGAGTGCAATAACATCACTGCTAGAAAATAAATATTTCAGTCTCTGATGAGAACATCATTCACAAATGAATTTTCCATTGTTGAGGAAAGAAGAAATCCTCAAGAGGTGCAAAATAAATGCCTTCTCAATCTAGGTTTCCCAGCCTAGAGAGGTTCAAAATAGTATTGCAAGAGACCAAAGTTCAACTCCAAGAACAAGCTGGATAGAAACGGTCAAACAAAGCTTTGCCCCTTGAGGAATAAACTCAAATGGGGATTAATTCCATCCTGACAAATGAGCTGAGGAGGAACACCGAAGCAAAATTCTTCCACGAAGAACAAACTCAGTGGTGATTATCAATCTCTGCAAAGATTTTACAAATCATCTTCTTCTTATCAAAAAGATTGGAAAACACATCAAGCTCTATTATGGGGAATCATAGAAAATTTCTTTGGAGAAAATCACCATTCCGAACTTGGAGAGGAAATAAGAAGTTAACATCAAAGCAAACAAGTTAACATGCGGGGGATTTTAGTTCAAAACTCAACACAAGGTGAGAAAGAAAACCCAACAGTCAACCGTTGTCTCAAAACTTCTTGGTAGAGAGTGACATACTCTGGATTGATCATGGCAACAACCTTTGTACTTCAAGCTAATGAGGTGATCAAGGTAACTTCGGATTCACAACTTGCCCCAGATTACATGGTCTATGAAAGGAAACTACCTCAAAAAGGTTCATAGAGATCCTTGGCGTCATGCAGACTTGGAATAATCTGCCCCAGATCAACATATTTTTGGAGAGATTTGTCAAATCTCGACGTAGCTGCCCCAGATTGACTAAACTTGGCACATTCTTTTACTTGACAGAGTCTTCGAGATTTGCCCCATGATGGTAATCAAACTTGCAAAAGCATTATACTGGGAAAACAACATGCCCCTGGCAATGTTTTAGTTTTCTACTGATAATCAGATGTAAACTTCCTGGATGTCAAACAAATGTTTACAAGCAGAAAAATGTTTATTCTGAGAATGATAATGAAAATGCAACAATTATGTAAGTCTTGAAGTTTTTTTTTTAAAAAGATGTCGCAAAACCTTGTGAATGAATCACTAGTTAAGAGATGACATTGATTTTTTGTATGCATATGATACCAACACAAGTTTTCAGCATAACCGATAGGAGTCAGGAACGCTTTCTTGTTGAAGTATGCTTTCGAAATAAACCCTGCTTCAATTAGGACTTTTGAGGGTTGTAACGTGGCCTGGTTCACGGTTTTCAGCAAAAAAGATTTATAGGCTCAAAGTTTATTTAGCCCACCCCAACTTCGTGATGTTCTCCAGTCCTATGTTCAGTTAATTCAACATGAGTATTCATCTCTCAAAAGGATTTTGTGCCAGTAAGGACCTAATGAAGATTTCTTGGAGTAGCAGTCACCCTTTTGTCTTCGTGATTGCATTCACACGGATTTGTTCTTTGCTGAGGACTTTTGCTTTGTAGTCCTTTCTTTTCACTTTTCACTCTTTTTTTTCCTAACTTTTGCCTGGACTGATTCTTTTGAATTGGTCATCCAGCGGGATGCTCTAACTTTTGCCTAAGTCACTTGTTTTCAAGTTTTTGACTTAGCGAGCTTTCTTCTTTCTTTTTTTTTTCATTTTTTCTTTCATTCTTTTGATTTGAACGAATCGTATGATATTGACTTTGTCTTGACTTGCTGAGAGGGTTGTGACTGCCTCATTTCTTGGCGGATGAAGGATAACCATTGTGGTTTCACATTTTCCAGCCTTTTGATGCGCGGGGAATAACCATTGTGGTTTCCCATGATCCATCCTTTGATGTGGATATGACGTGCTTGACCTTTGGATGCACAATCCTTTTTGAAATATGAACACTTGGTCAAATCAACTGAACACTACCCCCCCCAGGTTAAAAATTAGGGTTTTTTCATTTAGAAAAGAAAATCCTACTTCAAGGCTCAAAGGGGTTAACAAGGGATTATCTTCCTTATATCTCCAGTGTTTGGGAATTTGAAACAATGCCTGTACATCATCAGCAGGGTCTTATTCAAAAGCATACAACCAGAAATTTTACGTTTTCAGATCATCATCCTCCCTCCAATCTTTGCATAAAACACAAATTTGAAAGAAAAAGCAAATGGAAGAACAAGTTTTGTAAAAGAAAGCATGAACATAAACAGTGTGGGTGAAAACGAATTCAAAATATGAAATGCTCATTTCATTAAAATCAACATTCAGAAACAAACAAAGTCTAAAAGTAAACAGTACAATAAAGGAAAAACAAACAGTACAGAAACAAGGCCTAGTGACTAATCAGCAACAAGGATGAGTTATCCTGTCTGAAACACTTGGCTTTAGGAGACCATCTGGCTTTCACTTGTCTTTAGCCACTTTGATCTGGCAAAGGATTAGTGACAACATTAGGACCCATATCCCTGAAAGATAGCATCTTTGATCTAACCAACTCTTGCACTAAGGCCTTCAAAGCATAGCAGCCTTCTAAATCATGGCCAGCACCACCCTGATGAAATTCACAATGAAGATCAGGTCGAAATCCTCTTGAGGGGGGGTTTCGAGGAGGAGGCATGGCTCTTGTTGTAATCAACCCTTTCTGGACCAAAGCAGGATACAGTTCCGTATAAGTCATGGGAATAGGATCATAAGTTGTCCTACCACGATTCTGATTCTGATTAGCAACCTGAGATTGAGGAACTTGAACTTGCACAGGAGCGACAGCGGCTACATAAGGTTGATCACCGTTTTGAGGTCTACGACGAGATCCCCTTCTGTCATCCGACACAGCATTAGTCTCATTCTCTTTCTTCTTGTGGAAGTTTCCATAAGGTTTCTTCGATCCACCAGAGGATTCAGCAACATTAGCAACTTTCCCATTCTTGATTCCTTCTTCGAGTCTCTGGCCAATAGTAACCAAGTCTGTGAAATTTGAGGACACACTTCCAATCATTTTCTCCCAGTAGAAAGGGGAGAGAGTATCCATGAACATTCCAGTCAATTCTTTCTCAGCCAGCGGTGGTTCAACTTGGGAAGCCAATTCTCTCCAACGTTAAGCGTATTCCTTGAAAGATTCTTTTTCCTTCTGAGCCATGTTTTCCAATTGTCGGCGATCAGGTGCCATGTCCAGATTGTACTTATACTGCTTCATGAAAGCATCAGTCAGATCTTGGAAGCAATGAATGTGATTACTCTCAAGTCCCATATACCATTTCAATGAAGCTCCACTCAAACGATCCTGAAAGAAATGGATAAGCAATTTATCATTCTGGGTATAAGCAGCCATTTTGCGATAGTACATGGTCAAATGGCTTCTTGAGCAAGTGTTCCCTTTATATTTCTCAAACTCAGGAGTCTTGAATTTTGCAGGCATGACAAAGTTGGAAACCAAACACATATTCTTAGCAGCAATTCCAAAGTAATCATTGCCTTCCATGGCTCTTAGGCGCTTTTCTAAAGTATGATACTGCTCTTTGACATCTTCAATGTCTCCAGCATCTCCTTGACTTCCATTCTGGGAACGGGCAGCTTGATATTCAAACAGAGGATTCACATAAGTAGGCTGAGCAATAGTGTGCACAATAGGCTGAGATTCAGTGAAGACAGGAGCATGAAAAACTTGGTTTGAAGTTGACCAATCACAAGTTGTGAAGATTGACCAATACCAGGAGTCTTCTCATAGGGAGGAGTGTAACCAGGTGGCAAACCAAACTCTGAGCCTTCGAAGTTGGTGTTTCTTTCTGTATGAAAAAACCACATTTTAAACCTGGGGCAGGGTAGTTCTCAGTTAATTTGGCTGTGCATTCTATTTTAAGAGAATCATTCAGTACACCGAGTGCTTTTGAACTATCTACAAAATTGAACTATCTGTCAAAATATATGACCGCTACAGAAACGACACAAGTAATAACCAAACAACAAAAAAAACAAAGACAAGTTCCCCTCGGCACCACCATTCTTAAGCATGCTGCTCGGCATGTTCTATGTGCTCCTCGGCACAACCCTTCCGCAACAGTGTATTTTTCTTAAAAAATTTCCAAAATTTCTTCGATTTACAGTTTCTCTTACTTGTGATAGTTATACAAAACGATATCATGATTTCAATTCCACCAATTTACCAGATCACAAATATTTCCAGATTCTTGTTTCGATTAAAATAAAAACGTAACCCCAAGACTTATTTTCCAAAACAATTCAATCGATCAACAAAATTCATAAAACAGTCAATTCTTCATAAATCCAAACAATACAGTAACAACACACAATTCATGGTATTAACTTATACAATCCCAATCCTACATACTAATCATCATATTCTCGGTTATATAATTCGAACCCCAACCTTACCTTATATTCAGAGTCCGCTCGTAATCCTTCCGTTATTCTCTCCACGACAACTTCTCGTATCTCTTTTATTTTCTAATTTTCCTCTTCTCTCTGCCGTCCTTCTCTTTTTCCCCAAATTTTATGTTACTGAGTTTCTAAAAACCTAGGTGTATCCTCACTTCTCAATTATTCCAATTTGGGCCAAAATCAAATTACACATAACACATAACACTCAACCCATCTAATTTATTTTATTAAAACTCCCAATTTACTAGTTAACTCTTATTTGACGGTCTAATTTTATTTACTCGGAAAATTCCCAAAACGGTACACGTCATTCTAATAATATTTCTAATACTAAAAATATAAAAATTTCCGATTAATTATCAATCCGCTATCCCGAACTAATACCGACTAAATCGTCCCAAAATACGAAAATTTCACTAAACACTCCAAACGTCTAAATTAAGCAAATAATCGAATTTTCGGGCGTTACACATCGCGTTCCCTAGTCTTACAATATCAGAGCATGACACATGACGCTAGACTAAACGCACTGACTCATGAGCTAATTCTCACCAAGTCGTAAAAGTCGCTATCCTCAATCCGAAAATGACAGCATGTAAGGGTGAGTCTCATCGTAATTAACAAATATTATAGCATCATAAATAATAACACATCATAGTTATATTAATCACCCAATTGTATTATATTCAAACAATTAAACAAATACACAACAAACACATCATCAATTCATAACACTGAAACACATCCAATAATATTATGAAAATCATGCATATGAATGAACTAACACTATGCATGTGGTACCAAACATCATCAATGGGAATAACCCACCAAAAGATCCAACATCTTCAAGATACGGCCCTGCCAGCACAAATTTCACACAATGGGAACTATGCCCTTCACTGAATCCCCAAATCATCAGGATTCAGCCCTCAACAAATGATTATGAATGAATGCAACATATATAACATACTCATACCATCATCATCATCATCATCATCAATTATGTTTAAATATATATTAGCATCATTCAAATATCATCCAATTATCATCATCATACAACTCACAAATCATCACATGATTATTATTTCAAACATAACATGTATTAACACATATCATCACATATATGTACAATCCATCAATCATCAAGAAATAGAGTCATGTTTCAAAATAATTGAAGTTACACCTAATACCATCATTTAAACACATAGGTTATCTCATAAGTTTCATTGTACTCGAAACGGCACTAAAAACGGACCTACGGTTTGAAATTTATGGCCTTCGAAAAATTTGTAAACAAATTTGTATGCTGTAGGTCGACGCACAAGATCCATAGGTCGATGCATAGAATTTTGTGTCCCCATCGGGTTTGCTCAGGTTGACCCATGGGTCGACTCATGCTAGTCTTTTGGGAACCTGTAGGTCGACGCATAGATCTCATAGGTCGACGCACGCTACGCTGATGCAAAATTTTTTTCTGCGATTTTGACATCTTTCCTCTCCCAATCTCAATCAAATCGCACCATAACAGCTCCCACACCAAAACATCATCAAATAGCATAACATACTTGATAAGTGCTTTATTCATGCTAAAATGACTTATTATAACATAGCACTTATCTTGCTTATTTGACCTATTTCTCACATAAAACCCCCCAATTATTGAATAAACTATTATTGTGCAAGATTACTTGGCTTGGTTTGTTTTTGTGCAGGATTTGGCCTTAAAGCAAAAACCAGAAAACAGAGCATTTGCTGCAGCGAACTATATTTCGCTGTAGCGAACTCCAGGCACTCAAAGGTAAAAATCCAGAAACAGTGCATTCGCTGCAGCGAAAGGTAGCGAATGGTAGCGAAGGCCCGATTCGCTGCAGCAAACCATATTTCGCTGTAGCAAATGAAGTCAGAATCAAACTTCCCAGTTTCGCTAGCAGCAAGCAGTAGCGAGGTACATTCGCTGCAGCGAACCATATTTCGCTGTAGCGAACTTTGGCGGTTTCTAGAAGATTTGAATTTCTTAAAGCTGAAGAAAAATTTCGCTGCAGCGAAATACCCTTCGCGTAGCGAACTCTGGCGGTTCAACAAAGACTTAACAATGAAGCAAGGCATTCGCTGCAGCGAACTCAGGCGGCCAGAACAGCTATAAAAAGAGCAGAAACCAGTTCAGAAAAGAGGCATTCACTTTTTATCTTGTAATACTGATATAATAGAAGTAGGAATAGAGGTTTTTAGGGAGAGGGAGCTGGAGATACATCGAGAGTCGGGAAATTGTCATTGATGTCGTTCCAACTCAAATCTTCCATTGTTCTTCAAACTACCATGAGTAGCTAAATCCCTCTCTTGTTGGGATTGGTCGTAGTTCACCGAAACAGTATGTATTGTCTTTGATCATGGCATTATATAATTTATGTTTGAATCATTATTGTTGTTATCTTCATTTCACCGTTTATTTCATGGATTGAATTGATATTGACAAATACGATTCTAATCTCGATCCAAGATAACAACTATTAAACTCTAAATGCTAGACATAGATTTAGGTTTAATATTCACTTTAAGTATTGAATCTTAATGCTACCGTATTGTTTAATAGACTGAGAAATCGTCGATTAAATCATAAGGTAAGAAATCTCAACAAACGTTTAGACATGAACTTTGTTGTGAGCAATACGTGATGATAATGAAACAAGCATAGATTGTGTATAACTGATCCAAGATTTGCATATTGAATCGGTGGGTGAAAACCAATTCCCAATAAGTCTTTTCCTTTGAAACTTATCTTTCGTTATTTACGCATTTTACTTTCCGTAACTTTCAACCAAACAAATCTTGAAACTTCTGCTTAGAGATATAGAAATTGTTGAACGGTTTTGATATCGCTCCAATCCTTGTGGATACGATAATACAAAATACTTACATTTGACTTGTACTTTTTACAACATCAATACTACAATTATAACACATTTTAGAGGTCATCTAACACTAAAATCATTCATCAGTTCATCAATTTCATCAATTCTACCAAAACAACCTAAATCTCCCAAAACCCCAAAACCTAAACATACAATCCAATTGATCTAACTAATATGCCTAGTCAATATCATCACTTAAGATACGATAAGAGAAGTTAATCGAAGAGTCCCCCTTACCTTATTCAAGAATCCTTTAATGGTCCTCTTCCTCTTCTGCTCCTCTCTCACGTATTCTCCTTTCTCCTCTTTTGCTTCTATTTTCCTTCTTTTCTCAACTTCTCTATTTTATGAAAGAATAAAATTCACTTAGTATGGGCCTATCACTTAGCACCATTCTCTTACTCATCACAACACCAAGCCCAATGACTCCTTTTTCCATAATTCTTTAATTAAATCCAATCAAATGCCAAAAAAATCTAATAAATGATTTAATTCCAATTTAAATTAATTAAGAGAAAAATGGGGTGTTACAACTCTCTTCCACTAAAAGATTTTTCATCCTCGAAAACATACCTCAAGTAAAGAGTTTCGGATAGGAGTCTTTCATCTGGCTTTCCAGCTCCCAAGTAACATTTCCATCAGCCGGTCCTCCCCAAGCTACTCTGACCAAAGCTATCTCTTTGCCACGTAATTGCTTCAGCTTTCGATCTTCAATCCTCATGGGTAAAGCTTCAACCGTCAAGTTGTCTTTCACCTGTACATCATCTTGTTGGATCACATGGGACGGATCCGCAATGTATTTGCTCAACTGAGACACATGAAATACATCGTGCAAATTCACAAGCATCGGCGATAAAGCAATACGATAGGCTACTTCTCCTACCTTCTAAGAAATCTGAAACAGACCAATGAAATGCGGTGTCAACTTCTTTGACTTCAATGATCGACCAATGCCCGTCATAGGAGTAAGTCTCATAAATACATGGTCTCACTCTTGAAACTCAAGTGTCTTCCTTCTCTTGTCGTGATAACTCTTCTGACGACTCTGAGAAGCTTTCATTTTCTCCTGAATCATCTTAATCTTTTCCGTAGTGTGGTGTCGTTTTTTTTACCTCCCCGTTTCACTTGGGAGGACGGCACACTAGACCCTTCACGCGGAATTTGGAAGGAGAATGCGCCGGTTGCGGGATGGATTTTGTTTCATTTCTTCCTACGAAACACACGAACTTTTTAATTATCCTACAAGCAGGAAAGGGGAAAAAGATCTCAAATAAACCCTAGGAGTTTGCTAAGTGTGGGGATTCACCTAGACTTGAAATTCTGGAGTCCGGGAGGTCTGTTTTACATAGGAAAGGTTTTAAGCACCCTACATATTCGTAGTACTCTAGAGGAACCTTCTATGTGTCTATGTGTTTGTATTTGTTGCTAATGATTAGGAAAGTTTCTCCTCTGTGTTAGGAGGGAAAATTGAATTAAATTGGAAAAGACAGATAGATTGACTAATTTTGGTTTTTTTATTAGCTCGCTGAGATTCCTTGTGAACCTCATGCCTACATATCCCGAATGGAAGTTAGAGCTTTTTGTAGTTCGGGGAACTAATTAGGGAAATTAATTGTTTTTGGTGCCTTGCTTGAAGCTCAAGGTTGAAGCTTGAACTAAATCTCTGTTTACAGTAAAGAGACATCAAGTCATCTTTACACAGAGGTATTTCTACTATTCCACCACAAACATTTAATGTGACAGAAAAACTGAATTCATTTGATTAAGAGAGGGACCTTACTTGTATGTGTGCAAGTATGCCAGTCGCGTGTCTCTTGAATTAAAGAAAGATTATTGACCAAGTTAGGGAAAGTTGTACAAGTCTGGGTGTGTTTGCCTCACAGCATGCCTTTCAAAATCCTAAATGGGAGAATGATTGAAATTGAAATTTAAATGTTTGTTTGTTTGTTTGAATGTGGTGTGTAACACCCTGGATTTCCGCTTACCCCGCAGGGCTTCCGGCCTACCAAGCATGTCACCAGCTTAATCAATAATCCCCCCTAGGTCCGCTTATCGGCTGCCCAAGAAATATTGTTTTTGCCTCCCGCAGGAATCGAACCATGTACCTAGGGGTTAAGTACATATTCATAGCAATTCCTGCAACCACTTGGGAGATGACTCCACTGGAAATTAACTTAAACTAAGGATTTGGTGTTCTGTATAAAGTCCCGAATTGAGGCTGACTGTAGCTCGAGAGTTGTTATTTTATGAATTGAAGGATTTATTTTACTGTTCTGTACAAAGCCCAAAATTGTGGCTGATTCTACCTAGGGAAGACATTATTTTGTGCCTTGTATGAAGCCCAAGGTTGTGGCTGACTGTTGAGGAAACTGAGTATGGATGACTCTATGGGGAAAAGATCCTGAAGGTTAGAAATCTTTTGACACAGGAAATGTGGTTTATCTGCCTTGTACAAAGCACAAGGTTGTGGCTACTTGATGGTGAAGGACTCACTGGGGAGACTCTATTATCTGCCTTGTACAAAGCCCAAGGTTGTGGCTAACTCTAGATAGGGGAATACCCATTATTGCACCCCAAAATTTGCCCATTTATTTATTCCCCAATTGACCTTCACATTACATTCATGTGCATACCTCATCTAGGCCATTCATCTATTATATTCATCCATTATATTCATCCATATCATGGTTACTATTCAGAATTGATAAGAAAGGAACTTCGGAAGAAGAAATTCCTGATAAAAAATAAAAGAAGATTTGAAGTCTGATTACATGGCATCATCCCCATTGAAGTCCTCCTAAAATCAGGGTTTCATCCTCTCCAAGGCAAAGCTCTGATTAAAAGATACAAGCTTTAGATTCATCAGGGCTTCCAAATTAGGGTTTTGACCAAATCAACCCTGTTGACTTTTTGGTCAATATTTAATCAGAAGATGATTTTTGAGTAAGAAAATATGGTTGCCTTGAGGAAATATTCAGTGGATTTATGTTGATTGAAAATTGATTGAGAATCAAATCAGAAACGGATTAATCGGGAAATTCATCTGAAATCAGGAAAATCAGGACATGTTGACTTTTTGGTCAAAGTCAAAGTCAACTGTCAAATGTGGACTTTTGGTGGAAAATTGGTCAAGAAAGTCAACAAAATAAAATAAAATCAAGAAAATGTCAAAGTTACCAAAAATGGAAGTTAGTTGAAAAAGGAACCTGCCATAAATAGAAAGTTTCACACTTAGAATTTTTTTGGAGGATTGGAAATTGGTTGGGTAGCTGACTTCATGGTTGATTTGCACGTATCTCGAGGCTTCATTTCAAAAAAATCACAACATAAAAAATGTTCTATTCATGGCCCTCTACAATTTTGTAGTTGGGAAGATTTTCATTAGAAGCCTAGATCAAGAGTTAACAAGGTTGGAAGATTGAGGGATCATAGATGATCAAGTCAAGTTGCAAGGCAAATTTCTGGGCAGCATGCAAGCATTTCTACAAACACGTGGTATGCCAAACTTCAAGCTGATTATAGAGAAGCACAATGACTCATCAGGTGCACACTTGGTATGAATCCCTTCCTCTCCATTTTCTCTTTCCATTGGTACCAAAATCAGGGGAACTGGATGTGTATAGAGTGAGATACAAAGGCTTAAATTCATGGTCTTCCAAAACTATCTCATGGCGTGAGGCTGGGCACCAATCTCAGGTCACACGCATGCGATTGATCAAACACGTGGTGCGCCGTTTTGAAAGCTAGTTTTAAGGAATTGTAAGCATCCCATTGATTCAAATTTGGTAGGAATCTAAACACCTCCATGTCTTCTATCCACCAAAACAAGAATCATGGATTTTGGGTGAGTCTAGAGAGAGAAATGGAAACTCAAAGTCATGCCACGACCATGTCATGTTTTTGTCAATGTTTTGTACCCAGGCCAGGTCATGTGCGCGCAAACTCAAGGCAGCCATGATACTCCATTTTTTCAGGCCATTTTGAATGAGATAAAAGCATTATCTTCCAATCATTTCAACAACAATACTGTTCTACCCTATCTCCTCTATATTTTGAGCACAAGTTTGAAATAAATGACGACTTATGGTGGAAGATATGAGTACGTGAAGTGAGTTAATTGAAGCTTTGGTGAGAGCATAACATTTCCAATCCTGGCCCAGCACTGCAACTTTACCATGTATAATTGCCAGATTCGTTCATTGAGTTACAAGTGAAAAAGATCTGCTACACTGCACACACCATATCAAAAGCTTACAATGCACACTCACACTATAAAAAGCCATACTCTTCACAATTTCTAGGGGCACGCTTCATCATTTACCAGATTTTTATATTCTCCCATCTCTCTCGTTCTCTCCATTCTCTCCTCTTCCTCATTTTCATCACTTCCATAACAAACCCTCAACAAACTCTCTGCAGACCCTAACAAACTCTCTAACCACCACGAACCACCTTCAACCGCCATTAACTATCACCTTCACCACCACACTTCATCATCATCTGCATCAATCAACAACAACCTTCATCAAGCTTCAACAATCATCTTCATCATTGTAACAAACTCCACCAACTACCATAACTGAATCGCTTCAAACCACCGCAACAAACTTCTCCAACTAACCCCGGCCACCACGAAATAACAACCATCTCCCTCTTCATCCACCATCACCAACCTTCCTATTCATTCTTTTCACGTCTCTCATCTTGAACAACAATCACTATCATCACCTTGAAGAAACCGTTGCAAAAGATAACAGGATTGGAGAAATCGATTACAACAAAATAGAAGAAGGATCATGGAGTATCTTTAATCTCTCGCCTTCAAGCTTTGATCAGAATCCATATCTCACTGAGCCGTTCTTCATCATCATCATCTCTGGCTTTAATCTAGCTTCGTGGCGACATCGAGATCCGGTCGTGAATCACCGATTGGATATTTGAAAGTCTGCCACCTCTGTTGTCCGTGCAAACGCAGCAGGAAGATCTCAGTGTTCGTGTATGCATTGCGTTATCACCATTGGAAAAGAACCAAAGAATATTGCAACATGAGTTCTTCTTTGAAGCTTGAATCAAGAAACTGCAAGGTAAGTCTCTGAATCCTCCTCAGCATAATAGATAACATAATAGGGCATGTATTGGTATGCTTGATGCATTTTGTATGCAAAACTTTGATTCTTGATATTGGATTCGTGTTACATGTGATAGCCACTGTTTGGATGTATGATTTGCGTATTCGAATTCAGCATATGGTAAGGATCGCATTGAAGTGGTTGTTTTGAATTTCCATGGAGTTTGTGTTAGTTAGGGTTTCCTATTTGGCTTCGGTTAGGGCTTTAGAGAATCTCTCATAGAAAACGGATGGCATATTTGGAATCGGGGAGGAAAACCGAGTCAGGAGATACTGTTCTTGTGTTTTTCTGAGAGTTTTACTCGTTGCCGCCGTGAGTGAGGTCGGAGAAGACGACCGGAGAAGGCATCTCCGGCGTCTGTATGTCCATGATTTTTTTCTTCATTTGCGCTTACGTGGCAGGTTGTGATTGGTTCTGTTCCCATCTTGTTTCCATTTTTGTTTGATTCATATGATTGAGGCGTGATGTGTTTGGCTCTGATTGGTTGAGTTTTATTCTTTGTCTTCTAGTCACTTAAATTTCACCATGACCAGTTGATATATTAGGTTCACATAAAATCTTTGTTCATGTTAATAGAGACTTTAGGTTAAATGCAATGCTGAAAAGAATAAAAATGGAATTGGGTTATTGTTATTTGGACTGCGCAGCTAATTACATTGGGCTCTCACGTTTCTCTTTCGCCACCCCCTATGCTCAGGCCCAATGTGCCATTAACTGTTTCAACTCAATAAAAAGATGCTGATACACCCCCCTGCTGACAATTGAGAAAATAATGATAAATAGTTTTTTTTTTCTTTCTTCTTTCTTTTGCTTGATATGTGATTTTTGCTTAAACAAAAATGTGATAAAAAAATATTTTTTCTACCCAATTAGAATTTTATGAATACTTAGTTCTTTTAGAATTTTAATAGTTGAATTTCTTTGATTTTTGATTGGTTCTCATGTTAAATAAATACTTAGTCCTTTTTAGTTTTAATTTTGGAAAATAGTCCTAAACATGAATAAAATACCATTTGCTTGTGAATATTTCATTGAGTATTATAGTTTTATTTTCCTTATTTTTGTGAATAATTTCAATATTTTGGGAAATACCAAAAATGCCCCTTAGTTGTTAAAACAACTCTTTTTAGTTAATCTCCTTTAGATTTAGTTTAGATTTTAAATAGGAATTAAAATAACACTAGGTTTAGAACTTAGGTTAGTCTCCCCCTTTTCATTCTTTTTCTTTTTTCAACACTAAAACATCTAATAAATACTTGAAATAAAATCCCTTAAAAAATACAAAGAAAACATCTAAAACATTAATAAAAAAGTGAAAATCATTAAAAAGGGAATGGAAGCTTGAATCTCCCTTGCTTTAGGGAATCATTCGAGTGCTTGGATCTCCCTTGCTTTAGGGTTCCATTTGGGCATAAGTTCCCAAATTCTAAAAGACACAGACCATAGAGTAACTCGAGTTTCCCTTGCTTTAGGGATTTCCTCGAAACGCTCAAAGTCTCTTCTATCTCTCGCCCTTGTGGCATTCTTAAGAACATGTTGAATCCATTCCATAACTAGGCGTATAAGTATCCAAAGGTCGAGCATCGTGGAGTGCGACTTTAACCTCTGTTCACCTAAAAAACACAAAAACATAGAAAATATGGAGCCGAACTACGGTCGCTCTGATTCCTTGTAAAGGATACGTAGGCATTGGGTCGCGGGGCCTAAGCGAGCACACTTGTAAATATTTCCTTCTTTTCCCCGTATTTCTTTTACATTCATTCGCATTTAGGTTTTAGACATAGATACACCCTTTAGCTAGAAACAAACATAGGTGGATACCATCGAGTACGATGGGCGTGAGGGGTGCTAGCACCTTCCCCTTGCGTAACCGACTCCCGTGCCATGTTCTCTGGTCGAAAGACCTTGTCCTTGTTCGAGTTAGGTTTCCTGGTATTCCTTTCCCTGATGGGAAAAATATATTAGTGGCGACTCTGATTCCATTTTTCGCGGTAGCGACACCCATGAATAAGGTTTTGACTCTAAAGGGAGTATGTGCCTTGTACAAAGCCCAAGGTTGAGGCTGACCTTTTTTTAAAAAAAAAGGGGAAAGATCTACTAGTGTGGGATCTTTTGACTCAAAGGGGATTTTTGACGCTTTTGAGGATTATCCTATTGTTTAGGAGCTAAAGGTTGACCCTAGTGAGGATTGTGCTTTTGTCAAGCAGGGATGGATGAATGAAAGACCCATGTTTTGAAGATTGACTCTATTGATGGAGTTCGTTTGAGTGATTGACCTAAAGTAGACTCTACCGGGGAAATTGGTTTTTTTATTGACTGAGACTAGCCTAGGTGGGACTCAACTGGTGAGATTATCTTTTAAAAGTTGAATTTTTGGAAGCTAACCCTTTCCAGGGAATTTTGACTTTAAAGGACTGATTTTGGTGGCTAACCCATTCTAGGGGTTTTACTCTGCTGGAGAGTTGTATCTTTTGAAAGTTGAATTTTTGGAAGCTAACCTTTTTCAGGGAATTTTTTTAAAATGAAGGAATGAATGGAGGTTGACCCTTTCCAGGGATTTATGACTGAAGAGTGATTAACTATTTGAGACTTCTTGTTTAAAGCCAAAGATTAAGGCTGACTCTGACTGAGGATAGACAAATATGGAACCTAGACTCTGCTAAGGATGAAAATTATTGAAGTTTGAGAATAAAGGTGACAGAGATTGTCCATGTCTCTCATTCCAAAAGGTGAACTCAATGTGAGATTGAGACATTCTTTTCTTGTTTAAAATCTGGTTTGAAGAGTAGAAGAAACTCACCAGGGTAGGCTAAAAGGTGACTAAAGACGTGTTCCTATGTTTATAAGAAACCTGATGGGTCCTTGTATACAAGCTCAAGAGGAAGCTAGGAATGCTTTTAAGAAGCCTGTGGGTCCTTGTATTGTAAGCCCAAGAGGAGGCTAATCGAGGGTCATCGAGGGTCCTTGTTATAGCACAAGAGAAAGCTATGTGGTTTTGAACTTATTTTGGCTCTAAGCAAATGGGTAAAGAGGTTTCACCGGGAATAATTCCTCTTGGGTGGATGTATCCTATTTTGGTTCTAAGGTTGTTTCAAAATGTTTCACTGGAAATAATTCATCTTGAGGTTTGAACTAAAGATCTCTAATTAGGAAAGAGCCTACACCAGGAAGACATTCTTAATCCTAGGCCATAGTCCTATAATATATATATATATATATATATATATATATATATATATATATATATTTTATTTATCCTAAGGTTTACACTTAGACGTAGTTCTAAAATATATATACAGTTTATATTTGACAGTAATTTAAATGAAGACTGTAAATTGAAAGCTATAAAGCCTAACCTGGATGGAGTGGAAGCCTTTGAAGATGTATGTACAAAGCCTTACCACTAGCTTTGTTGTTTATTGATAACAGTCGAATATTTATTATAAACAGTTAAAGGTTTCTGAAAATAGAAGAAGTGAAGATGGACATTAGGTCACATAGGTATCTGAAGAGTTTCACCGGGAATAATGCCCTTCAAATACCAGAAGAATGTTTTGAAAACAGAAAGAAGATTTTATAAATACAGTTTTGAAAAACAAACTATGAAAAGAAAAAGGTGTTTGGTCTTACACTCTAATAGAGGCACAGAGATTTACTGTTAATGAGAAACAGTTGAATGACACGAGGTTTTGTTGTTTGAGAACCTTGGTCGTCTGTTTAATCGGAGATTGAAAACAGTTTTGAAAAAAGGATAAAAATCAACTTAATTATGATAAAGACAAAGCTTATACTTAATTAAGACCCAAGTGATTAGGTTTTGATTAAAATATTCTCAAGAGATTAGGTTTTTTTTGAAAATCTAATGAAAAAATATATTTTAAAGTATTGAAAACACTTAAAAATAAGTCATTTTAAACCTAATAAAAAGTATATCAAATAAATATTATTTTGTGATTTTTTTTAATATTCATAAAATACATATATTAAATGAGAAGTGTTCAAAAAAATGAAGTTAAAATGAATTAGTTTAATAGGTTAAATGATTAAATGAAGTTGTGAAGAATTTGAAGAAAACAAGTGTTTAAAAAGAGTTTTGGCCCTTGGAGGGTTTGAACCCACGCCCTTGTGGTTCTCAGCTCAAAACAACACCACTGGGCCAAGCTCCAGTTGGTGATTATGAAGCACGTTCAATTGGTTAAGTTTTAAAACAAGTTGAAAACTATTGAAAAATAAAAGAATCAAAAAGTCTGGGGTGAGGGGGATTCGAACCCTAGACTAGAGGCATGAGAGGACTAACAGCGCATGTGAGGCCACTAGGTCAAACGATGAATTCGTTTAGGAAACGCCTACCACTCAACATATAATAAACTTTACCCTGAAATTTGAAATTTGCGAGCCACAACCTTGGTCGTCTTCAACCTCAAGCTTGAAGAGTTTGAAGTTTCTAACTTCTCAATTCTCAACCAAACAGGATGATGTAAACATCAAACCTTTTCTAATTTCTCTCACGATCTCAAATATGTAACTAACATAGATTTATATCAACTACATCTATTGAATTATCTAAAATACGTGAAGAACCCTAAAATTTGAAAATTAAATTAAATGACTATACTGAAAGATAAATAGATGATGATAGAGGGTTTTTAATCCTTTGATGATGTTGAATGAAATGGTATCGAGTTTTAACAAAAAAGTGCGTAAATTAAAGAGGTGGAGTTCAAAAACTTACCTCTGAAACTGAAGGTCGTGATGATGATAGAGAGCCTCTGGCTTTGAGTGAATGGTTGCGAAAGCATCCTGGGACCTCGATGATGCTATCTGGGCACTTAGATTGCTTTGAAAACCCCTAAAATGATCTACTCGATCCCTCTTCCTTGAGCTTCAAGTAGGAATTGAATATGGTGATTCTGCACCTACATATGAGCTGCGACCATCTGGATAGCTTCACTACACCCTAAGGAACGTGTGTGAATGCTTGGACTTGTTTGACACCCTCTATATTGTTCTACAGAACTCCAACTGCTTAAGCTCCAAAGTGAAAGTGACTACGGTATTTCTCCATTTACATAAGTGATCCAGGTGCTTGGATCACTTCTAATGAACCTCCTTGAGATGTTAGAAGGCTTACTTTCAAAAGAATAGCTCTGGTTTGAAGAATTCGATTCTTCTTACCAAAGAACTCTTGAAAACCATAAGCATGAGGGAGAGAAGGAGAAAGCAAGAATTGGAGTTGATTTGGTTTGTCTATTACTGAGGAATGCACTTGTATTTATAGGCAAAGAGCTTAGTACAGATTGGAGGAGTGAGCTTGCTTAGTGAGGGAGTTTTGGTTTCATGGCCATGAAGAAATTCAAAGAATCTCCAAAATGCAATAATGGCCAAACTGAGTAAGCTCCCTAACCATTGATCTTATCTGATCTTGCGGAAAATTTCTGATGCAGAGGAGTGTTCCAATTGGTTGGTGAGAAGATTCCTTTGGTGATTCATCCATTTGCCATAAATTCTCAAATGTAATCATTACATAATCACATGCCTTTGTTTTTGGAATATTCTTCAATCCTTATGCAATGATGAAAATGAGTGCATGGCATATTCACTTATGTGTTATGGGTCGTGTAGCATCAATTAGTGGAGTCATTTTCACAAATTTGCAAAGTTTCAAAATGGTACATGACCTATAATTTTACTTCATGAGCCCATCTTTGAACCATCATAACTCCTAGCTCAAAATGAATTTGGAGAAGGTTGAGCACAATTTGGAAAGCCCTTAACATGTACTTCAATTCATTAGTTTGGAGTTTCTTCAAAATCGTTTGGGAAAATTGTGTAAAATGGGCCTAAAGTTTGAAGAAAACTAGGTTAAAAAACACTTAGAATTTTTCCAAGTGTTTATGACCTATAACTTCCAAAGCTCATATCTCTTAAATGATTGATTTCTTGAAAAAAGTTCCAATGTGAGAAGTTGTTTTATTTTGTGAGATCTACAACTTTCATGTTGGAAGTTTTTTGCATTGTGTAGGTGAAATTTTAAGATCCATGAACTAAGTCAAAATGCACTAGTTTGACTTTTTGTTGACTTTTTTATCCTTGACGAATTTTTATTGATTTTATTTGGCCAAATGAGTTTGATAATTATACATTGATGATATTGATCCCTAAAAGTCATGGCTTGGTCAAAACCCTAAAAGTCAAAAGTGTCCTTGTATAGTTGACTTTTTCCAGATGAAGTGAAATCTTGAACTTTTGTGATGAATCAAGTTCTCCTTCTCACATGGGTGATATGAATGAAACATATTGAGGGAATAAAAGTACTTGAACCATGTTTTGAGTTGTGGAGACATGTCCTGATTAAAAGTCAACTGTCTAGGTGAATTAGGTCAAAAACCCTAATTTGTAGGCCAGATGAAATTGATGATTGTGGATCTTGAATTGAAGTACAATGCCCAGTGGATATTGTCAAATGGATTATTTGAAGATGATTGAAGTCTCTAATTGATGCCCTGAAGTTTTTTTAGGGTTTCCCAAATGTGGTCCCTGATTTCAGTCCTTAATGGGCTCAAAACCCTAGTCTGGTGACCTGAGCTAACCTGAGTCCTGGTGACTGGTGTCTGATCATCATGGGTGGATAAAAGAAACATCTGAGCCCTATGATTGTATTAGATATTAAATTTTATATTGATTGGTCCTTTGCTTGAACTCTCTTGTCCTTGAGCACCCTCGATTGAGTACCAAATAAACAAGTGACTGCTCTGGGTACCTGCCTTGAAATGTATGGAGATGTGACATATCAGGGGGGGTCAAAATTAGGGTATGACAGATGCCCCTATTTAAGTTTCTTTCAACCGGAGGGAGAAAGATGGACATTATGATCTCTCCTGCGTGAAAGAGACTTAAATACCAAAGAATGCCCGAATTTTGGGCGTCCTCGAGATGTCGCAGTGATAATAAAATCCTTGTGCATGACTTGATCCCGTTGTTGCACTCAGCGGGGGATAGGGAAACAAACTCTCGTAGAAATGTGTGATGCTGATGAACTGTCTTCGGGACGAAAAACTGCCATTCATCGACTTATGCTGGTGAGTTGATAAACTGTTTTCCTGGAGGGAAACTGCCATTTGTCAACTCTGCTGAGGAATCTTAACTATCTTCTTGACGAAGACTGCCATTCAATGACTCTGTTGGGGAGTTAACAAACTGTTTTCTAGGAGGAAAACTTCCATTTGTCAACTTTTATGGGGGATGAAACATCCTGGAAGTAGACAAACTGTTTCTTGCAAAGAAACTGTCATTTGCTGATTCCTTGGGGTATTAAATAGACAAACTGCCTCTCTTGAGAATGACTGCCATTTGTCAATTACTATGGGAACAAACTATCTTCTTGAGGGAGACTGCCATTTGTTGACCCTGCTGGGGAGTTGAAAACTGTTTTCCGAGAGGAAAACTGCCATTCGTCAACTGTGTTCAGGAATACTTAAGCGAAACGAACTGTCTTCTTGGGGACTGCCATTTGTTATCTTTGCTTGGAGAAAAACTGAACAAACAGTCTTCTGTGAAAGAGATTGCCATTTGTCAACTTTACTGAGGAATCCTTAAGCGAGACGAACTATCTTCTGGAAGAAGACTGCCATTCGTTATCTTTGCTTGAAAAAAAGTGAACAAACTGTCTTCTGTTAAAGAGACTGCCATTTGTCAACTTTACTGAGGAATCCTTAAGTGGAACGAACTGTCTTCTTGAAGAAGACTGCCATTCGTTATCTTCGCTTGAAAAAAAGTGAACAAACTGTCTTCTGTGAAAGAGATTTCCATTTGTCAACTTTACTGAGGAATCCTTAAGTGAAACTAACTGTCTTCTTGAAGAAGACTGCCATTCGTTATCTTTGCTTGAAAAAAAGTGAACAAACTGTCTTCTGTGAAAGAGACTGCCATTTGTCAACTTTACTGAAGAATCCTTAAGCGGAACGAACTGTCTTCTGGAAGAAGACTGCCATTCGTTATCTTCTCTTGGGAAAAAGTGAACAAACTGTCTTCTGTGAAAGAGAATGCCATTTGTCAACTTTACTGAGGAATATTTAAGCGGAACGAACTGTCTTCCTGAAGAAGACTGCCATTCGTTGTATTCGCTTGGAGAAAAGTGAACAAACTGTCTTCTGTGAAAGAGACTGCCATTTGTCAACTTTGTTGAAGAATCCTTAAGCAGAACGAACCATCTTCTTGAAGAAGACTGCCATTCATTGTCTTCGCTTGGAGAAAAGTGAACAAACTGTCTTCTGTGAAAGAGACTGCCATTTGTCAACTTTGCGGAGGAATCCTTAAGCGGAACGAACTGTATTCTTGAAGAAGACTGCCATTCGTTGTCTTCGCTTGGAGAAAAGTGAACAAACTCACTTCTGTGAAAGAGACTTCCATTTGTCAACTTTACTGAGGAATCCTTAAGCGAGACGAACTGTCTTGTGGAAGAAGACTGCCATTCGTTATCTTCGCTTAGGATTTGATAAACTGTTTTCCAGGAGGAAAAACTGCCATTTGTCAACTCTTTGGGGATTAAACAACAGACAACCTGTCTTCCTGATGAAAACTGCCATCTATTGACTCTAGCTGAGGAATTCTTGGCAGTGAACAAACTATCTTCTGGAGGAAGATTTCTATTTGCCGACTCCGTATGGAAATCCGAAAATGGATAAACTGTATTCTTGTAGAAGATTGTCGAGTGTCGATCTGCTGAGGAGTTCCAAAAATGGACAAACTATCTTCCGGGTGAACAAACTGTCTTCTGTGAAAGAGACTGCCATTTGTCAACTTTGCGGAGGAATCCTTAAGCGGAACGAACTGTATTCTTGAAGAAGACTGCCATTCGTTGTCTTCGCTTGGAGAAAAGTGAACAAACTATCTTCTGTGAAAGAGACTTCCATTTGTCAACTTTACTGAGGAATCCTTAAGCGAGACGAACTGTCTTGTGGAAGAAGACTGCCATTCGTTATCTTCGCTTAGGATTTGATAAACTGTTTTCCAGGAGGAAAAACTGCCATTTGTCAACTCTTTGGGGATTAAACAACAGACAACCTGTCTTCCTGATGAAAACTGCCATCTATTGACTCTAGCTGAGGAATTCTTGGCGTTGAACAAACTATCTTCTGGAGGAAGATTTCTATTTGCCGACTCCGTGTGGAAATCCGAAAATGGATAAACTGTATTCTTGTAGAAGATTGTCGAGTGTCGATCTGCTGAGGAGACCCAAAAATGGACAAACTATCTTCCGGGGGAAGACTACCATTTGTCGACTGCTGGAGAATCTAAAAGTAGACAAACTATCCTCCGGAGGAAGACTATTATTTGTCGACTTTGCTTAGGAGTAATAGCGGAAGTGAACAAACTATCTCTTTGAGGGAGATTACCATTTGCTGACTTGTTGGGTGTTTCTTAAAATTAACCAAACTATCTCCCTAAGGAAGACTGTCATTTGTTAACCTCTTGCGGAAATCCTGGTGTACGAACCGTCTTTATGGGGAAGATTGTCCTGTTGTCGGCTTGCCGGGGAAACTCGGATTAAGGTCCAGGTAACTTAGGCGGTAATATGATGAAAGCCTAACTAGACAATATTGACTATGCAGACGTATAATATGATGCATGAAACATGCATGAATGTTCTAATGATTATAAAATGTAAAGTGAATGTGAATAGAATTGTCACGGATGTGAAATCCTATGGTATGACTTGAATTTTGCTGATCAGAAGATGTCTTCTTCTTGAAAAGTGTAGTTTGCACTCCGTTGGGGATACCTGGTTACCGGACGTCCGCTGTTTGAAGTGAGTGATATGATTTGAATTGAAGATCCGCCATCGGGAGATGTTCGCAAAGCGACCTCATGGGGAAATTTTTGTTCCCGAAGTCTCAACCGTTCTCAGAGCAACTGTTTGCATTCTTCCTATTGTTTGTAAACCTTAGAAAGAAATGTCACCTTTATTTTGCAAGTAAATTCATTTTATTTTTGAAAACGTTTGTTTCAAGAAAAATGACTATCAGACCTAAAAAATGCATTTTAAGAAACTGAATAAGACTTGATTGCAAAGAAAAGGCACAAGGCTCGAATTGTTGTTTATGGAATGGTAGTCAGCCAAAGGCTTGATTCCATGGAGTATTTACAAAGTTGGAAATTGGTAATTTTCGGGAAAAGGACTATGTTCAAACGTGACGACCGTTATCTTTCCCTTCCACTCTAAGTTGTGTTGTATTCGTGCTTCTTAGAAGATGACCTACTGATGATGAATACTCCACTATGGATTTTCTGGATGATTAAGTTTGTCCTGAACACAGTTACTTGCCATATATCCCTAACTTTTGCGTAAACTACCCTTTTCGGGTTTTAAGTCTACCGAGATTGATTATATTATTTTTTATGTCTTTAACTTTTGCCTGAATCGCCCTTTCGAGTTTTCGATTCACCGATCGCTCTTTTTTGCCTAAGTCGCTCTTTGCAAGTTTTCAACTTAGCGAGCTGTTCTTTTAATTATTTAGGCGAAGTATTTCTTGACTGCGTCGACGTTCACAGGACGGGTGAATTCTTCTCCATCCATAGTCGTGCGTATTAAGGCTCCCCCTGAGAAAGCTCTCTTGACCACATATGGGCCATCATAATTAGGAGTCCATTTTGTTGCACCCCAAAATTTGCCCACCCAATTTTTACATCCATCTGGGTTATGTTTCTCATCTCATTTGCATTCTATTAGGTCCTCAACATATCATGCATTCATTTGAGTCATCTTGGGTTCAAGGGATTAGTGTAAAATATTAATTAAAGGTTCCTCATGATCAAAAGGGTTTGCTTTATTCAAGTCAAGTTTCCGCTCATAACTATGAGTTCTCAAAGTACAAGTTTTGTTGACTTAAGGTATTGAATTGCTCAAAGTCCCTGGTGCAAAAGCAAATCAAGCATCAATTCTATATCATTCCAATATCCATTACAAGGAAAAGAGGATCCCAAATGTTCATACATTACAACGAGAAGAATTACAAAAGGAAAATTACAAAAAAATAATTGTTGGTGTTGAACAATTGGCTTTTTACTCTTGATCAACTAAGTGGTCCATGATTCTTGCTGTGACTAACTATATTAATCTTCAATTCCTCTTCATCTTTGAGACCCCATATCCACTTGTATCATATGGCCATTATTCCAAACCTGCATTCATACAAATAGCCTAACCATTCAATAAATATATTCAAGCAGTGGCAGCCACATATAAGAACTTCTCAAAACAGAATTTTGCTAACAGCGAATCAAGTCAAACAGAAAAAAAACATAACAAGCTTCAAGTCTAACAGTCCCGAATCAGTCGAAGAACGAACCACAACAAGTCATCATAAAATCAAGGCGTCTTAAGGAATAAAAACAGTTTCAAACAGCACCCCATCAAACTCACGGTAACCAAAGTCAGTCCATACATTCATACCTCAGATTTCTATAACCCACTTTTGGTTCTCATATAGTTAACATTTTAATCTTTAACCAATAGTTTAACATAGCCATAACTACACCAATCCTGACTTTCTAAATATTTTTACCTTCAACCAACAACTAACTTTCCCAATAGTTTTTAACCATCTAACAGTTTCTTTATAACCAACTCTAACCATTTCCCAACTGATTTCTAACCGTGTGTCTAACTGTCATAACAACCAAAACAGATTCTCTAACTAACCCTAACCACAGTTAACTAAATTCTAATATCAATAACAGAGTCAGTTACACTAACAGCTCTCAACAGAAAAATCAGAAGAAAATTAACCTGAGAAGATCTATATAATCCACCTTCATCCACACCCCACCATTTTTTCAGTCTCCACATTCTTCAATCATTTTCTTCACTTCACTTTCACAACCATTCATCATCTTCTTCACTTCTCACGCTCCACCATTTTTGCTCTTCATTCTCTGCTTCCATTCTCCATAAGTCACCTTCATCTCCAATCTTCATCATCATCGCTACCGATTCAAGAATTCTGCAAAATCAGAAAATCAGAGTACAGAAAAATCATTAATCACGCTTCATAATCTGAGGGATTTGTACCTTTAGTTCTTCATATCACCACCACCATTCTTCATCTGTTCGTCAACAAGAACACTCTAATTCCCGCCGCCATTGAATCTTCATCTTCTTCGGTCATTCATCATTTATCTTCCATCAACAACATCAACGCAATAATCTCCAACAAACTGTAACAATCAACATCATCATCATTGATTCAATGCTCACAGAAACAGAAATGTAGAAAAAGGAAGAAGTAAGACGAAGTGAAAGTGACTGAAAATGCAAAATTATCAAGAAGGTTTACCTAAAGCGTCGATTCCTTCATCGTGGTTCGTGTTCACCTCGCCAACATTTCACCGCTGATATCCTCCATTGTGGCGCTCCTTCTGCATCTCAGGGTTAAGACGGTTCGAATCGGAGACGAGAAAGGCACAGGGCGGAGCGAGAGTGAAAGCTAATCAGAAACTCGAGTTTAGAAATGAGAAGTGAGGCCGCTCCGGTTTGGTTCACGACGGCGAACGAATAGCCTTCGTCGGAGAAAGGCGACCGTCGCTGCTGAAGGAGAAAGGGAGATTTCGAGTTTTCACGTGAGAAGTTGATTCGACACAGGGTAACCCTAATCCCAATCTAATGCTTCCTTCTTTTATTTTTTATTTATTTAATTATTTTTGAATAATAATAAAGTCTGAAAACGTTATGGATCAAACACACAAATTCTTGGGCCGTTTTGCTGTTCATACCCCCTGTGGCCCGTCACTGTCATTTTTTGGCACACAAGAAAATCAGAAACAAAAAGAATACTATTCTGGGCCATCATCTGGGCCCTGCGCCCATCTTGCTGTTTGCACCTATTTTACGTTTGCACCCCCTGGTTCTATGTTTTATTAGTGAAATTTAGGTTTTAATTAGATTTTCCTCATATTTCTTTGAGTAATTAAATTGCTAATTTTTCTTACTAATTTTGAGACTTCAATACACAATTTTTGGACACATAAATGATCACGAAAAATATTAGTTTAGGCTAATTATTTTATTTCTCTTTTGCTTGGTTTTGAATTCTTTTTCATATAAAAATCATAAAAATAAATAGTATCTTTTAATTCATTTGTACACTATTTTGAATCATTTGTTTTCATGTTTTGGTGCTATACTTTCAATTCAAGTTTTGTACTAATATTGCATCACTTTTGACCTATAATTTTGTGACGTCACTTGTATGTTCCCATAGACTTAGGTGTAATCATAACATTAAGCTAGTTTTTCATTTTAAGCTAGTTTGCTTCTCCTTTTTCTTTTCAACTTTAAAGCATTAATAAAGGACGACGCGAATCATGCTAATGCCTTTTTTAGTGTGAAAGAAATGATTGGGGCGTAGGCCCCGATGTATGTTCTTTCCCACTTAGCGGAAGAGAAATGATTGAGGCGTAGGCCTCGGTGTATTTCTTAACCGTTATTTAGAGAAACGATTGTGGCGTAGGCCTCGATGTGCATTCTCTAAATATTCAAAAATTATATTTCATTTAGAGAAACGATTGTGGCGTAGGCCTCGATGTGCATTCTCTAATTATTCAAAAACTGTATTTCATTTAGAGAAACGATTGTGGCGTAGGCCTCGATGTGCATTCTCTAAATATTCAAAAAACTCTTTTTTTAAGGCATGATTCAAGTCACAAATTAAACTCCCTTAAAAGACACCTAACCAAAAACACTTCAAAATATCTAATAAAGGCTCAGAGCTAAGCAAAGTAAGGAAGTGATGCGAAGCCTTGTAGTGGGTTTTCGTCCATCATGGAATTACACCTAAAAGACACAAACCAATTTTCTCTCTTCTCTCTCTTGCCTCCGAGGCATTCTTTCTCTTGCCTTCAGGGCATTCTTCCTCTTAATCGGACATGTTATTTCCGCTCCATTCCCAGCTTAAGACTCCAGAGGTCGAGCAGCGGAGTGCGAATGTAACTGTTCAACTAAAAAACACCAAAACAAACAAAAACTAAAGAGCCGAACTACGGCGCTCAGATTCCTGAAAAGGATACGTAGGCATTGGGTCGCGGGGCCTAAGCGAGCACAATTATTTATAAACCTTATTTTCCCCGTGTTTCTTTTCTTTCATTTGCATGCATTCCCTTAGCATTAAGCTTTAGATTTATACACCCTTTAGATAGCAACAAACATAGGTGGATACCATCGAGTACGATGGGCGTGAGGGGTGCTAGTACCTTCCCCTCGCGTAACCGACTCCCGTACCCTATCTCTGGTCGCAAGACCTTTTCTTATCCTTCATTTATTCCAGGTTTTCTGATATTCCTTTCCCTCTTTGGGATAAATATATTGGTGGCGACTCTGTTCACATTTCGCGAGCGTGCGACAGCTGGCGACTCTGCTGGGGACGTGATAGACCTGTGCTGGTCCATTCTTAGCGAGTCGATCATAGCCTTTGTTTGTTTCTTTTCTTTGGGTGTTTTTCTTTATTTGTTTATATGTTTACATCCTGTATATATATGTGTACATATCATGTTTATTTCTATTTGCATATCATATTTACTTTCCGCATGCATCTGGACTATATTATGGGTCCCCGTGGGGACCACATATTTTCTCTGTTTGCAGGTTGGGTGGGATGTTTTATGAGGTAAAAGGCCCAATACCCAGGCTATGAGTGCACTCTAGGTACCCTAGGATAGAGTGGGAGCATAGTTTGTCTCGAGGTGTACGTCTCGGGATGGCTTATGTGACTACGAGCAGAGGAGTGGTTTCAAACGGAGGTATTATCGTCACCCGCATCCGCGCTGTGATGGTACATACCTTCGGGCGGACCGTATACTGCGTTTCATGACCTTACCCTGACCTAGACTACACCTGTGAGTGGGGAGGGAATCATACTCTATACAGGTGCAGGTACATGTTATGTTGGTGACTATTGGTTTTCCTGGCATTCAAAAAGGCGTCGAACCTTTGATCCTGGGACATTTGACTTATACAGAAGTTCTACATCAGTTATCTATCAGAATCAACGTCGAACCTCTGAATCTGGAGGGTTCGACCATCTTTGACTTATGCACAAGCTGTTTATCCAGAAAGCAACGTCGAACCTTTGAATCTGGAGGATTCGACCATATCTTATTGACCATGAGAAGTTGTTATCCAAGAGGCCTTGATCCTTGATCCTGATTTATGTTGCATTTGCATCATCATTAACATTTTGCATTCATGCATGTGCATTCATGGTTACCAATACTCTTACCTATTTCTCTCCATCAGATCAGTCAAGACGATTCCTCCACACCGATATCTGACAAGAGCTCACAGAAGAAGAATCATGGAGAATTACGAACAAGATCAAGCTGCCATTAGAGAAGAGATGGATCAAATGAAAACTAAGGTCGATGCTATCCTGGAAGCTATCCAAGCCTTGCGAACTGAAAGGGTTCCTGCTACACAAGAGATTCCCGTTGTTGGTAACCAAGCTGCTGCTAGCCAACTTGAGGTCGTTCCACCTTCTTCTACTCCATTTGAGTTCCAAGCAAGGACTAATGCTACTCTTGGGATGCCATTCAACTTCATGACTGTTGATACCCTTGGAGCTCCAAACCAAGGTGGGACTATACCCGTGACTTCTGGAGCAATGACTATGGCTGATCCCGTCCTCCCATTCCCTGTGCCACCTTCTCAAACAGAGATTCCTATTCCTGCTTTCTGTGGTACTCGTTCTGCTAATCCAGAAATGCAAACAATACCAACTGCTGAAAGAGCTCGACCCGTTGAGAAATCTGCTGAGAAGTACAAAATCCTTGAGGAAAGAATTCGAGCCATTGAAGGATTTAGTGCCTATGGGATGGATGCTGAGGATATGTGTCTAGTTCCTAATCTGGTTGTCCCTCCTAAGTTCAAGACTCCCGACTTCCAAAAGTACAAGGGTTTGAGCTGTCCGAAGAGCCATATCATCATGTATTGTCGTAAGATGGCTTCTCACATCCACAACGACTCATTGCTCATTCACTGCTTCCAAGATAGCTTATCTGGGGCATCTCTGAACTGGTATATAAATCTGGAGCATAATAGAATCCGATCTTGGAAGGATTTGTCTGATGCTTTCCTCAAGCAATATCAGTATAACATTGACATGGCACCGACTAGGTTGCAACTTCAAAATCAAGTGCAAAGGACCAATGAGACATTCAAAGAGTATGCTCAAAGATGGAGAGAAATGGCTGCTCAAGTAAATCCACCACTTTCTGAATCCGAACTGGTTGACATGTTCATGAACACTCTTCAAGGACATTACTATGAGAGAATGGTTGGTAGTGTTTCTTCTGGTTTCTCCGATCTAGTCAGGATTGGTGAAAGAATTGAGAATGGTTTGAAAATTGGTAAGATCCAGAATCCCGCCAATGCTGCTGCTGCAAACCAATATGGGTACAAGAAACCTCAGGGTAACTTTGTCAAGAAGAAAGAAGGCGAGACCAGTGCCACCTATGCTCAAGATCAAGCTCCTTGCTATCAAGTGGCCGCCACCGCCCCTCAAGCTTATGTGGCACCTGTTGGTCAACAACCTTGGGTCCCTTATCAACGATATGTCCAACAACAACAACAAGGTTTCCAACAACAAGGTTATCAGCAGAGACAAGGTCAACAGAGGCAGAATAGGCCTAAAAGGGTGTATGATCGTGTACCAATGACCTATAGCCAACTTCTCGCCGCCTTGCTTGATCAAAAACTGATTCAATTAGCTGAAGCGAGGCCTCCTCCTGATCCTCTCCCTCCAAATTACAAGATTAATGCCAAGTGTGAATTCCACTCTGGAGGATCTGGTCACACCACTGAAGAGTGCAGAGTTCTCAAAGACAAGGTTCAGGATCTGCTTGATGCAAAGGAGATTACATTCACACCTGCGGCACCTAATGTGGTCAACAATCCCATGCCACCTCACAATGGAGCTTCCACCAGTGGAACATGAAGACTTTTATGTTTGTCAGAAAACATTTCATTTGCATTAGAATAAGGCCAAGCTTGCCATTGTATAGATTTCTTTAGTATTTTCAATTGTATTACTTTTGTTGTTATCAAGTACAATTCATTGTAAGAAATTCATTCTGTTGGAATAAATAAAAATGATGCAATATGCATGTTTTTCTCGAATCATTTCATCTTTGTCATTATGTTCATTGATACTTCACTCATTTGTCTTAAGCAACTAAAAAAGGAGAATGATGAAAATAAAAAACACATGAATCACTAATTGTATGCCTTTGGAACAAGATCCTGCTGACGATGTACAGGCATTGTTTCAATTCCTAAACACTAGAGTTATAAGGGAGTGAAACCTTCGTCAACCCCTTTGAGCCTAAGGAGTAGTAGTTTCTTTTCGAAAAATACAAAACCCTCAATCTTAACCAGGGGCAAGGTAGTCTACAGTTAGTGTGACCGAGCGCTCAACTTTCAGGTATTCCATTAGAGGATCAATCTTATTCTATCTCTCACAACAAAGAAAAAGAGCACAATCCACAATGGATGTCTCTCATTCACCGAGAATAAGGCAGTCACAACCTTTTCATCAAGTCAATCACGAAAGTCATACAACTTATTCCCGAACGAGACAAAAAAAAGAATGAAAAGAAAGTTATGAATCATGATAAAATATATATATATATATATATATATATATATATATATATATATATATATATATATATATATATAGCCCGCTAAGTCAAAAAGAAGGAAAAGCTTTGAAGCAAATGACTTAGGCAAAAATTAGGGCATATCCCGCTGGACAACGGAAACCAAAATCAAAAGAAACTTTCTGTCCAGGCAAAAGTTAGGGATAACAAAAGACAAAAGCAAAAGAAAAATCCTCCAAGGGACAAGTTGTTATGACCATCAACAAAAGAACCAAAGGGTGGCTGCCACCTCCATCAAAGCTACAAAGGATCCTCATCCATCACAATCCTTCCTGAAAGGCGAACACTCGTGTCGAACTAGCTGAACGTAGGACTGGAGAACATCACGAAGAAGGGGTGGGTTAAGTAGAACTTGAGCCTTTATCCTTTGTTTCTTAAACCGTGAACCCGACCATGTTACAACCCTTGAAAGTCCTAATTGAAGCAGGGTTTGTTCCGAAAGCATACAAACTATAAAATCATGTCAAACTGACTCCTAAAGTTGCTGTGTCACTTGTGTTAGTATCAATACAACATTTTGACAAATAAAACTTTTCTTTTGAGATTGACATGTGCATTGCATTCTCATTATCTTTTTCAAAACAGAATTGTCTCTAACTTGAAAGTAAGTACTTGATACCAAGGAAAGTTCAACATGGAAATTCCATTGAGTAATCTTACAAAGGCAAAGGTTGGTCATACACTAAGCAAATATTTGAAGCATCCATTTGATGGAATAGTTCCTTTCAATCTGGGGCATTCATTCCATGATCAACACTGGGGCAGACCATTGCACATCTCCATGATTCAAGCATTATCAAAGTCCTATCTCAAAAGATCATACAAGCTGGGGCAAGCCAGTAACAATTCATCTCTTCATCTTCAATCAAGTTTCAGATATCGAGACAAGTGTCGAGGGGTTAAGCCAAACACCTCACCTTCACCAACACTTTTACAAGCTGTTACCTTTCCACAAAGGCATTCTCTATCCATTCCTTGTATCTTGGAAACAATCATTCCATTCATAATCATACAATCATCATGCATATCATTGCACTCTCATTATCATTTCTCCCTCAAAGATTCGACCATCAATAAAGCAGGGACATCCGCACTATCTTGAATCAAGCAGAGTTTCAGAACTCCACCTAATATATCTCACAAAGCATAAATCCGACAAATCAATCAGTACACTGCATATAGAATTCATTGCATTGCATCCTCCAAAAGTGCATAAACTCAATCAAACATTGCATATGAAGTATAAGCCAAATTACTCATCAGATGAAGTCCCTACAAAGCATTCAAATTGCTATTCCACTGGATCACTCAGAGTTACCATTGTGGTGTCATCTCCCATATTCAATCATGTTCATTTCTCTTTCAACCCAGAGTTGACGGATATCTTTTCTCTTTTCCCACTCAACCCAGAGTTGACGGTTATTCCTTGTTAATTTTTCTTTCCCTCTCAACCCAGAGTTGACGGTCATCATTTGTCTTTCTCCACTCAACCCAGAGTTGACGGTTATCTTTTATTCAACCCAGAGTTGATTCTTTTGTCCTTTCCCACTCAACCCAGAGTTGACGGTTATCCTTCGTTCAATCCAGAATTGATTATTTCTCTTTCCCACTACACCCAGAGTTGATGGTTATTTCTTTCTCAACCCAGAGTTGACGGTTATCTCTTATCTTTCCCACTCAACCCAGAGTTGACGGTTACTTCTTTCTCAACCCAGAGTTGACGGTTATCTCTTGTCTTTTCCCACTCAACCCAGAGTTGACGGTTATCTCTTGTCTTTCCCACTCAACCCAGAGTTGACGGTTACCTTTTCTCAACCCAGAGTTGACGGTTATCTTTTCTCAACCCAGAGTTGACGGTTATCCCTTCTTTTCTCCCACTCAACCCAGAGTTGACGGTTATCCTTTGTCTTTTCCCACTCAACCCAGAGTTGACAGTTATCTTTTGTCTTTCCCGCTCAACCCAGAGTTGACGGTTATCTCTTGTCTTTCCCACTCAACCCAGAGTTGACGGTTATTTCTAATTGTTCATCTTTCCTCTTTCCATCCATAGTCCTTATCCAATTCCTCGTTCGACCCAGAGTTGAATTACCCTATCTCAACCCAGAATTGATGTTCTTACTTTCTTTCTCAACCCAGAGTTGATGCCTATATCTTGTCCCATCAATACTGATTTCCTTTTCCGTTCTCCCAGAATTGACATTTACCTCCTTTTCAACCCAGAGTTGACTTTCCTTCATTCTTCGACCCAGAGTCGACCCACTTTTCTTCTTCAACCCAGAGTTGAGGTCTATTTCATTTCTAACCCAGAGTTAATTTGTTCAATCCAGAGTTGATACATTTTTCCTCAATGGAGTTGACATCACCTTCACCCCAGTGGATCTCATCTTTCTCATCAGGCAAATTTTCAGGTTCCACTGATATTTAATCTTCTTCCACCTTGAATGATCGAAAGGCTAGCGCCAATCTCACCTTCAAGTTCAAGACGATTAAATAGGGGCAGCTGTTGCACCCCAAAATTTGCCCACCCAATTTTTACATCCATCTGGGTTATGTTTCTCATCTCATTTGCATTCTATTAGGTCCTCAACATATCATGCATTCATTTGAGTCATCTTGGGTTCAAGGGATTAGTGTAAAATATTAATTAAAGGTTCCTCATGATCAAAAGGGTTTGCTTTATTCAAGTCATGTTTCCGCTCATAACTATGAGTTCTCAAAGTACAAGTTTTGTTGACTTAAGGTATTGAATTGCTCAAAGTCCCTGGTGCAAAAGCAAATCAAGCATCAATTCTATATCATTCCAATATCCATTACAAGGAAAAGAGGATCCCAAATGTTCATACATTACAACGAGAAGAATTACAAAAGGAAAATTACAAAAAAATAATTGTTGGTGTTGAACAATTGGCTTTTTACTCTTGATCAACTAAGTGGTCCATGATTCTTGCTGTGACTAACTATATTAATCTTCAATTCCTCTTCATCTTTGAGACCCCATATCCACTTGTATCATATGGCCATTATTCCAAACCTGCATTCATACAAATAGCCTAACCATTCAATAAATATATTCAAGCAGTGGCAGCCACATATAAGAACTTCTCAAAACAGAATTTTGCTAACAGCGAATCAAGTCAAACAGAAAAAAAACATAACAAGCTTCAAGTCTAACAGTCCCGAATCAGTCGAAGAACGAACCACAACATGTCATCATAAAATCAAGGCGTCTTAAGGAATAAAAACAGTTTCAAACAGCACCCCATCAAACTCACGGTAACCAAAGTCAGTCCATATATTCATACCTCAGATTTCTATAACCCACTTTTGGTTCTCATATAGTTAACATTTTAATCTTTAACCAATAGTTTAACATAGCCATAACTTCACCAATCCTAACTTTCTAAATATTTTTACCTTCAACCAACAACTAACTTTCCCAATAGTTTTTAACCATCTAACAGTTTCTTTATAACCAACTCTAACCATTTCCCAACTGATTTCTAACCGTGTGTCTAACTGTCATAACAACCAAAACAGATTCTCTAACTAACCCTAACCACAGTTAACTAACTTCTAATATCAATAACAGAGTCAGTTAGACTAACAGCTCTCAACAGAAAAATCAGAAGAAAATTAACCTGAGAAGATCTATATAATCCACCTTCATCCACACCCCACCATTTTTTCAGTCTCCACATTCTTCAATCATTTTCTTCACTTCACTTTCACAACCATTCATCATCTTCTTCACTTCTCACGCTCCACCATTTTTGCTCTTCATTCTCTGCTTCCATTCTCCATAAGTCACCTTCATCTCCAATCTTCATCATCATCGCTACCGATTCAAGAATTCTGCAAAATCAGAAAATCAGAGTACAGAAGAATCATTAATCACGCTTCATAATCTGAGGGATTTGTACCTTTAGTTCTTCATATCACCACCACCATTCTTCATCTGTTCGTCAACAAGAACACTCTAATTCCCGCTGCCATTGAATCTTCATCTTCTTCGGTCATTCATCATTTATCTTCCATCAACAACATCAACGCAATAATCTCCAACAAACTGTAACAATCAACATCATCATCATTGATTCAATGCTCACAGAAACAGAAATGTAGAAAAAGGAAGAAGTAAGACGAAGTGAAAGTGACTGAAAACGCAAAATTATCAAGAAGGTTTACCTAAAGCGTCGATTCCTTCATCGTGGTTCGTGTTCACCTCGCCAACATTTCACCGCTGATATCCTCCATTGTGGCGCTCCTTCTGCATCTCAGGGTTAAGACGGTTCGAATCGGAGACGAGAAAGGCACAGGGCGGAGCGAGAGTGAAAGCTAATCAGAAACTTGAGTTTAGAAATGAGAAGTGAGGCCGCTCCGGTTTGGTTCACGACGGCGAACGAATAGCCTTCGTCGGAGAAAGGCGACCGTCGCTGCTGAAGGAGAAAGGGAGATTTCGAGTTTTCACGTGAGAAGTTGATTCGACACAGGGTAACCCTAATCCCAATCTAATGCTTCCTTCTTTTATTTTTTATTTATTTAATTATTTTTGAATAATAATAAAGTCTGAAAACGTTATGGATCAAACACACAAATTCTTGGGCCGTTTTGCTGTTCATACCCCCTGTGGCCCGTCACTGTCATTTTTTGGCACACAAGAAAATCAGAAACAAAAAGAATACTATTCTGGGCCATCATCTGGGCCCTGCGCCCATCTTGCTGTTTGCACCTATTTTACGTTTGCACCCCCTGGTTCTATGTTTTATTAGTGAAATTTAGGTTTTAATTAGATTTTCCTCATATTTCTTTGAGTAATTAAATTGCTAATTTTTCTTACTAATTTTGAGACTTCAATACACAATTTTTGGACACATAAATGATCACGAAAAATATTAGTTTAGGCTAATTATTTTATTTCTCTTTTGCTTGGTTTTGAATTCTTTTTCATATAAAAATCATAAAAATAAATAGTATCTTTTAATTCATTTGTACACTATTTTGAATCATTTGTTTTAATGTTTTGGTGCTATACTTTCAATTCAAGTTTTGTACTAATATTGCATCACTTTTGACCTATAATTTTGTGACGTCACTTGTATGTTCCCATAGACTTAGGTGTAATCATAACATTAAGCTAGTTTTTCATTTTAAGCTAGTTTGCTTCTCATTTTTCTTTTCAACTTTAAAGCATTAATAAAGGACGACGCGAATCATGCTAATGCCTTTTTTAGTGTGAAAGAAATGATTGGGGCGTAGGCCCCGATGTATGTTCTTTCCCACTTAGCGGAAGAGAAATGATTGAGGCGTAGGCCTCGGTGTATTTCTTAACCGTTATTTAGAGAAACGATTGTGGCGTAGGCCTCGATGTGCATTCTCTAAATATTCAAAAATTATATTTCATTTAGAGAAACGATTGTGGCGTAGGCCTCGATGTGCATTCTCTAATTATTCAAAAACTGTATTTCATTTAGAGAAACGATTGTGGCGTAGGCCTCGATGTGCATTCTCTAAATATTCAAAAAACTCTTTTTTTAAGGCATGATTCAAGTCACAAATTAGACTCCCTTAAAAGACACCTAACCAAAAACACTTCAAAATATCTAATAAAGGCTCAGAGCTAAGCAAAGTAAGGAAGTGATGTGAAGCCTTGTAGTGGGTTTCCGTCCATCATGGAATTACACCTAAAAGACACAAACCAATTTTCTCTCTTCTCTCTCTTGCCTCCGAGGCATTCTTTCTCTTGCCTTCAGGGCATTCTTCCTCTTAATCGGACACGTTATTTCCGCTCCATTCCCAGCTTAAGACTCCAGAGGTCGAGCAGCGGAGTGCGAATGTAACTGTTCAACTAAAAAACACCAAAACAAACAAAAACTAAAGAGCCGAACTACGGCGCTCTGATTCCTGAAAAGGATACGTAGGCATTGGGTCGCGGGGCCTAAGCGAGCACAATTATTTATAAACCTTATTTTCCCCGTGTTTCTTTTCTTTCATTTGCATGCATTCCCTTAGCATTAAGCTTTAGATTTATACACCCTTTAGATAGCAACAAACATAGGTGGATACCATCGAGTACGATGGGCGTGAGGGGTGCTAGTACCTTCCCCTCGCGTAACCGACTCCCGTACCCTATCTCTGGTCGCAAGACCTTTTCTTATCCTTCATTTATTCCAGGTTTTCTGATATTCCTTTCCCTCTTTGGGATAAATATATTGGTGGCGACTCTGTTCACATTTCACGAGCGTGCGACACATTTGCCCCTAGAATCTGTGAGAAAAGATTAATTCTTTTTTAGTACAAGGTCGCCTTCTTTGATTGTGCGAGGCCGAACCTTTTTGTCGAAAGCTTTCTTCATTCTTTGTTGATATAGTTGTCTGTGGCATAAAGCTGTCATGCGCTTTTCTTCGATTAAGTTCAACTCATCAAATCTGTTTTGACATCACTCGGCTTCTGTTAATTTTGCTTCCATTAGGACTCTCATTGATGGGATCTTGACCTCCATGGGTAGGACTGCCTCTATGCCATATACAAGGGAGAAAGGAGTTGCTCCAGGCGAAGTACGTATAGATGTACGGTAATCGTGAAGAGCAAACGGGAGCATTTCATGCTAATCTTTGTAAGTGATGACCATCTTCTTTATGATTTTCTTGATGTTTTTGTTAGCTTCTTCTACAGCTCCATTCATCTTTGGTCTGTAAGAAGACGAGTTGTGATGTTCAATCTTGAATTCTTCACAAAGTTCTTTCATCATTTTGTTGTTCAAATTTGACCCATTGTCAGTGATTATCTTGCTAGGAATGTCGTAGCGACATATGATTTGATTCTTGATAAACCTGACAACAACTTGTCTTGTGACGTTTGCATACGAAGCTGCTTCGACCCACTTTGTGAAATAGTCTATGGCTACCAAGATGAAGCGATGTCCGTTGGACTCTTTTGGCTCGATCATTCCGATCATGTTGATTCCCCACATGGAGAAAGGCCAAGGGGAAGATAGTATATTGAGAAGAGATGGTGGCACATGAATTCTATCGGCATAGATCTGACATTTGTGACACCTCTATGCATACTGGTAGCAATCTGACTCCATCGTCAGCCAGTAATATCCTGCTCTCAGTATTTTCCTTGTCATGGTGTGTCCATTGGTGGGAGTACCAAAGGAACCTTCATGTATTTCTCTCATGAGTGTTTCTGCTTCGTTTCTGTCAACGCATCTGAGCAGAATCATGTCAAAATTTCTCTTAGAACATCTTCATTCAGGAAGAATCTGCCATCTAACTTTCTCAAAGTCTTTCTATCTTTCTTTGATGCCCCAAGAGGGTACTCTTGCCTTTGAAGAAAGTTTTTGATGCCGTGATACCACGGTTTATCGTCGATGACATCGATTTGAGGAATGTCATTCCAATGATTTATCCTAATCATGGAAGAGAGTGTGGCTAATGCATCAGCCAAGTTATTTTCTTCACGAGGAATGTGATGAAAATCTACCCTATCAAAGAATGGTAACAATCTTCTCGCGTAGTCTTTGGTTGGGATTAGCCCAGGTTGGCGTGTTTCCCATTCTCCTTTGATTTGATTTATGACAAAAGCATAATCTCTATATTCATCCAAGTGCTTGATTCTTAGATCCACGACTTCTTCGAGACCCATGATGCAAGCTTCATATTCGGCCTCATTGTTTGTGCACTTGAAAGTTAATCTAGCGGTAAATGGATTATGGGTACCTCTAGGGGTAACAATGATCGCCCCAATTCCTCTTCCATAAGCATTGAAAGCTCTGTCAAAGATTAAGCCCCACAGGGATCCTATCTCAGGTCCTTCGTCTGGTAGTGGCTCGTCGTAATCTTTCATCTTGAGGTACATGACGTCCTCGTCCGGAAAGTCAAAACTCGTTGATTCATGACCATTGAGTGGATGGTGAGCCAGGTGCTCAGCTGGCTCGTCGTAATCTTTCAACTTGAGGTACATGACGTCCTCGTCCGGAAAGTCAAAACTCGTTGATTCATGACCATTGAGTGGATGGTGAGCCAGGTGCTCAGCTGGCTCGTCGTAATCTTTCAACTTGAGGTACATGACGTCCTCATCCGGAAAGTCAAAACTCGTTGATTCATGACCATTGAGTGGATGGTGAGCCAGGTGCTCAGCTAGGATGTTTCCTTTTACGGCTTTCTGAGCATGATACTCAATGTTGTACTCTGATAACAGCATCTGCCAAAGGGAAATTCTCCCAGTTAAGGAAGGTTTTTCAAAGATGTACTTGATTGGATCCATCTTGGAGATCAAACAAGTAGTATGTCTAATCATGTACTGGCGGAGACGCTTGGCAGCCCAGGCCAAAGCGCAACAGGTTTTTTCGAGCATGGTGTAGCGGGATTCACAGTCAGTGAGTTTCTTGTTCAGGTAGTAGATGGCATGCTCTTTTCTTTTTGTCTCGTCTTGCTGTCCAAGGACACATCCCATGGAGTCTTCTAAGACGTTTAAGTACATTATCAAAGGTCTTCCTTCCAATGGAGGAGACAAGATGGATGGTTCGAGCAGATATTCCTCAATGCTGTCGAACGCTTTCTGAGAATCGTCTGTCCAGATGCAACTTTGATTTTTCCGTAGAAATTTGAAAATTGGAGCACAAGTTGCAGTCATGAGATATATGAATCTCGAGATGTAATTCAGATGTCCAAGAAATCCTCTAACTTGTTTCTCGGTTCTGGGAGAAGGTATTTCTTTAATTGCCTTGACTTTGTCTAGATCCACTTCAATTCCTCGTTTGCTGACGATGAAACCAAAGTGTTTTCCTGAGTAGACACCAAAGGTACACTTGTTGGGATTCAGGCGAAGCTGAAACTTTCGTAAGCGTTGAAATAGCTTTGGGTGAAGCAAAGAGGGACATTTTTCCTAATAAATAGTAAAATGCAAAGCCCTATGAAACATCTCTTCACCATGGGCTATGGTGAGAGGACAAAATAACGGTGAAAGTTCCTACTTAGGAGTGCGAATAACAGTCGAAACTTCAACAACCATCCAATAATGGCAAACCCCATTGTGCACTATGTAATCTGGCACCTTAGGCTTGAGTTGGCCTGTGGTAGGTCTTGATTTACCAACCACTGTCTTTGTAACACTCAGACGATCTTCTTCTGCTTCAGCATACTGAGCGGTGTGTGTAACGCCCGTAAATGTGTTTTTCTGATTAATTGTGATGTTTGCTACATTTTCCAAATTTTACCGTTTTTGAGTCGAGTCAGTCGGTAAATATTAATTATGCTAATATTTTACTTATTACTTTCCATGTATGTAATTATTATGTTTTGGGTGTTATTTGGTTAGAATTAATGTTTAGTAACATTTGGGCCAAAATTATAATTAATGAGAGTTAAGAGGTGAAAATGATAAGTAGAGAAATAGAAAGAGATATAGAGAGAAAAAGAGATATTTTGAGATATTTTGGGAAAGAAAGAAAGAGAGCTTGTGAAGAGAAGAGAAAGAAGAGAAAAACAAAGAGAAGAATAGAAGTGTAGGAATCCAAACCAAGCTAGAGCCAAGAATCTAACCAAGGTAAGGGGGATGAATCTAGTTTATCTTGATTGTATGGTTCTTATAGTTTTGTGTGTTTTGTTCTTGTTCTTGCTCTTTTCTAAGCTTGATCAACAATGGTAAATTGGGTGTTTTGTGAGCTTTGAAGTTATAAACTTGATTTTGTGGTGTGTATGTGTACTATGATGATAGATATTCCCATGGATCATGTTTATTTTTCATTTCTCCATGTTTTCTTGCTCATGAAGAAATTGTTAGGTTATTGACATTTAGTGAGTGAGCCATGGATCATTGATTGATAGAGTGAATATATGGCATGTATGGGTTGTGTAGGATGTGTAAGGAAGCTTATTTGATGTTTTGAGAGGATTGGATGGGGTTTTGCAGGTCTGTAGCAGAATTGATTTTCCTAGGTTTACGAAGGTCCGCTGAGCGGAGGGGGTCCGCTGAGCGGAGGTCCTTTTGAAGAAAAATCTTTGTGAAGGTCCGCTGAGCGGAGGTTCTGTAATTTTTGTTTGGTGATTCCCTGTCTGGGTCCGCTGAGCGGAGCTCAAGCGGACTGTGCGAAATTTTGTTTTCCAAACTTCGTTTTGTTGTATCTTTTGAACCGTAGGTCGTTTCTACGCGCCGTTTGAAGTATTATGAGAAACCTTGAATATGCTTTATGATAAGAGGAGTGTGTTGGTGGTTGAATGATTTTTCATAAATGTATTTTATGAAATGATATTTGCTAATCAAGTATGTTTTGACGATATATGTGTGCTGTGTGAATATGAACGCCTAAGTGGCAATTTTGATTATGTATCCGTGTGGATTAATATATCCGGTGTGATGTGGATATGTGTCCGAGTTATATTATTGTTGTTGTTGTTATGTAATCGAGTCGTTTGTATGCACAGCATAACATTTCAATACGTTAATGGCGGAATGCTGTTAACAGATGGCCTGCGGGCATGGTTACCAGTAGGAGCTTAATGCTCGATAACGGTATATTAGCCTGAGTTGCAAGAGGTCATCAGTGGGAGCTAAATGCTCGATGACGACAGCCTGCGGGCTTCCTGAGTGGAATAAAGTCCCAGCATAATGCTTGGCAGGTGTATTTGTCATAATGACAAGGAGGAGTTTTCCTCCGGATTTGGTACCACATGGATACGCATAGTCGAGTCTCATTCATCATCGTCAGTCTTTATAATTTATGTTATCATTCATGTACCGCATTACTTATATATTGACTGTGGTTGACTTATAGGATTATCTTGTTATATGATTCTTAATGATATTTGTGGGCATTACTATATTGATCATGCTTTCATTATGAATTATATTCTCACCCTTCTGCCTTAATGTTACCTACTCGTGGGTAATGTGCAGGTGATCCGCAAGTGTAGGTGCTCTCTTTGTAGTCGTCCGTTTTGGTGTCGTCCGCTCGTGATACGTAACACCTAGGGGGGGGATCGAACACTTATTTTGTAGATAATGCTTATAGGATACTTTTGATGTATATTTGATCCTTTAGATGCATTCGTATTATGTATTTTGGATACCTTCTCATACGGTGTATTTTGGAGGAATGTTGTGGATATTTTGTTACCGATGCATTTATATAAGTGTGAATACATTCAGGTGTTTATGGGAATCTTTCCTCTTTGATTATCTGTGTTACGCATCTTTTGCGAGTATGTTATGTTTGGTTATGTGGTTACTTAAGTGTAACGCCCTAATTGTTTTTATGAATTTAATTTTTATACTCTGATAATTGTACCTATATGCCTGGGTAGAATTGGGGTGTTACATTAGTGGTATCAGAGCGGGTCGGTCTTGTCCGACCAAGTGTCATGTCGTTTGGTCTAACAATTCTTGTGTTATTTTTTGGGCTTACTTCTCTTGGTGTTATTGTGAAGTTTAGAGATGGCTGGACGTAATGACGCTGCTATTGCTGCTGCATTGCAAGCTATGGCTGAAGCTATGCATACGGATGAGAATGCAAGGTCTCGGAGTTTAGCGACTTTCCAGAGGGAGAATCCTCCTGTGTTTATGGGAACGCATGACCCTGAGGGAGCCTTGACTTGGATGAAGGAGATGGAGAGGATCTTTCGTGTGATGGATTACACACAAGAGCAGAAAGTCAGGTATGGCACTCATCAGTTAGCTGTGGAGGCTGATGATTGGTGGCTGGAGACTTTGGCAAGGTTAGAAGCAACCGGTGAAGAGATTTCCTGGACGGTGTTCAAAATGGAGTTTTTGAGGAAGTATTATCCGGAGGATGTCCGTGGAAAGAAAGAGACTGAGTTTCTGGCTTTGGTTCAAGGCAGCATGTCTGTGTCTGAATATGCGGCAAAGTTTAATGAACTTGTGAAATTCTACCCGCACTTTGTTGGTGAGGGAGCAGAATTTTCTAAGTGCATTAAGTTCCAGAATGGGTTACGTTCTGATATCAAGAAGGCGGTAGGATATCAGAAGATTCGGGTGTTTCCAGATTTGGTGGACAGCTGTAGGATTTATGATGAGGATAATAATGCTCATCATAAGGTGATTAATGAAAAGAGGAACAAAGGTCCGCAGAATCGTGGGACGCCGTATGATGGAGGGAAGGGTAAGCAAAAGATGAATTATGGACCAAGGTTTAGTGGGGGAGATGCTCCTGCTAAGATTGTATGTTTTAAGTGTGGTAAACCTGGCCACAAAAGTAATGTCTTCAATGGTGACACGAGGAAATGTTTCAAGTGTGGGAGGGCAGGAAATTTGTCATCCGACTGTACATTCAAGGAAATAGTGTGTTTTAATTGTGGTGAAGAGGGACATATGAGCAGTCAATGTCCGAATAAGAAAGTTCAAGCTGGTGGGAAGGTGTTTGCTTTGGCTGGAACTCAGACGAACAAGGGTGATCGACTGATCAGAGGTACTTATTTTATTAATGGCATTTCTTTAATTGCTATTATTGATACGGGTGCTTCGCATTGTTTTATAGCCGATGATTGTGTTAAAAGATTAGGTCTTGTTTTATCTGACCTGGGTGGTGAGATGGTTATCGATTTACCAGCAATGGGGTCGGTGACTACTTCTTTAGTTTGTAAGAATTGTCCGGTATCAATCTTCGGTAAGGACTTTACTGTTGATTTGATTTGTTTGTGGATGAACGAGTTAGACGTGGTTTTGGGAATGGATTGGTTGACGAATAATCGTGTCCATATCGATTGTTATCATAAGTTGGTGAGGTTTCCATTTCTTGAGAAGGATGTGGAATTTGATGTCTTATCTACCAAGGAGTTGAATCGACTGTTAGAAGATGGGGCACAATTATTTGGTGTGTTTGCATCGTTGACTGTGGAGAGTCGAGCTGCAGTTGGGGATTTTCCAGTAGTGCGAGAATTTCCCGAAGTGTTTCCTGAAGACTTTTCTGATGTGCCGCCAAGGAGAGAGGTGGAGTTTTCCATAGATCTAGTTCCTGGTACGAGGCCTGTGTCTATGGCGCCATATAGAATGCCGGCATCAGAGTTAGTGGAATTAAAGAAACAATTGGAAGAGTTGCTAGCAAAACATTTTGTGAGGCCTAGTGTTTCACCATGGGGAGCTCCAGTTTTGTTGGTAAAGAAGAAGGATGGAAGCATGAGGTTGTGTATTGATTATCGCCAGTTGAACAAGGTGACGATTAAGAATAAGTATCCGCTTCCTAGGATTGACGACTTGATGGATCAGTTGGTGGGAGCCAGTGTGTTTAGCAAGATTGATTTAAGATCTGGTTACCATCAGATTCGGGTGAAGGAGGAAGATATTCAGAAGACTGCGTTTAGGACTCGGTACGGGCATTATGAGTTTTTGGTGATGCCGTTCGGAGTTTCTAATGCACCTGGTGTGTTTATGGAGTATATGAATCGCATATTCCATGATCAGTTGGATAAGTTTGTTGTGGTCTTCATAGATGACATCTTGATTTATTCTAAGTCTCCGGAAGAGCATGAGGAGCATTTGCGTGCTGTGCTACAGGTTTTGAAGGAGAAGCAGTTGTATGCTAAGTTATCCAAGTGCGAGTACTGGTTATCAGAGGTGAGTTTTCTTAGTCATGTGATTTCAGGTAACGGGATTGCAGTGGATCCATCCAAGGTAGATGCAGTGCTACAATGGGAGGTTCCGAGATCGGTTACTGAGATTAGAAGCTTCTTAGGTTTGGCGGGTTATTACCGAAGATTCATAGAAGGCTTTTCGAAGTTGGTACTTCCGTTAACTCAGCTTAGTTGCAAGGGTAAGGCGTTTATTTGGGACATAGTTTGTGAAAGGAATTTTGAAGAGTTGAAGAGAAGATTGACTTCAGCTCCGGTTTTGGTTTTACCTGATCCTGAGGAACCGTTTGTGGTGTATTGTGATGCATCGCATATGGGGTTAGGTGGTGTTTTGATGCAGGAAGGTAAGGTGGTGGCTTATGCTTCGAGGCAGTTAAGGATTCATGAGAAGAATTATCCCACTCATGATTTAGAGTTAGCTGCGGTGGTTTTTGCATTAAAGATTTGGAGGCATTATCTCTACGGTGCAAGGTTCGAGGTCTTTAGTGATCATAAGAGTTTGAAATACTTATTTGATCAGAAAGAGTTGAACATGAGACAACGTAGGTGGTTGGAAATCTTGATGGACTATGACTTTAGCTTGAATTACCATCCTGGTAAAGCTAATGTGGTTGCCGATGCTTTGAGTCAGAAATCTTTGCATATGTCCGCTATGATGGCGGAGGAGTGGGAACTTTTGGAGCAGTTTCGTGATCTTAGTTTAGTATGTGAATTGACGCTAGGTAGTGTGAAGATGGGTATATTGAAAGTGACGAATGATTTTCTGTCGACCGTTAGCGAGAGATAGAAAATGGATGTGAAACTTGTTGATTTGTTTATGGTGGCAAATCAAAGTGATGATGGCGACTTCAGAGTGGATGGTCAGGGTGTTTTGAGATTCCGTGGTCGAATTTGTGTACCTGATGATTCCGAGCTGAAAAAGATGATTTTAGAGGAAGGTCACAGAAGCAGTTTGAGTATTCATCCAGGAGCCAATAAGATGTATCAGGATTTGAAAAAGATCTTTTGGTGGTCTGGTTTGAAAAGGGATGTGGCTCAGTTTGTATATGCGTGTTTGGTATGTCAGAAGTCAAAAGTGGAGCATCAGCATCCTGCAGGGTTGTTGCAACCGTTGGATATTCCAGAGTGGAAATGGGATAGTATTTCTATGGACTTTGTGACGAGTTTACCAAATACTGTGAGAGGTTTCGATGCGGTTTGGGTGATTGTTGATAGGTTGACAAAGTCTGCTCACTTTATTCCTATTAACATCACTTTTCCAGTTGCGAAGTTGGCTGAGATTTATATCAAGGTGATTGTGAAACTACATGGTATACCGTTGAGTATTGTGTCGGATAGAGATCCAAGGTTCACATCAGATTTTTGGAAAGGTTTGCAAGAGGCTCTAGGTTCTAAGTTGAGGTTGAGTTCGGCTTATCATCCTCAGACAGACGGTCAGACCGAAAGGACTATTCAATCGTTAGAAGACTTGTTGAGGGCATGTGTTCTAGAGAAGGGAGGTTCGTGGGATACTTATCTTCCGTTGATAGAATTCACTTACAACAACAGTTTTCATTCTTGTATCGGAATGGCACCTTTTGAAGCGCTATATGGTCGTTAGTGTAGAACTCCATTGTGTTGGTTTGAATCGGGCGAGAGTGTGGTACTCGGACCTGAAATAGTAAGAGAGGCTACAGAAAAGGTGAAATTTATTCGTGAGAAGATGAGAAGTTCACAGAGTAGGCAAAAGAGTTATCATGACAAGCGAAGGAAAGATTTGGAATTCCAAGCCGGTGATCATGTATTCTTAAGAGTTACACCTATGACTGGTGTTGGACGAGCTTTGAAATCGAGGAAGCTTACTCCGCGTTTTATTGGTCCTTATCAGATATCGGAGCGAGTTGGCAAAGTTGCGTATCGGGTGGCGTTACCGCCAAGTCTTGCTAATCTGCACGATGTATTCCATGTGTCTAAGTTGAGGAGATACATTGCGGATCCGTCCCATGTGATTCAGATGGATGATGTGCAAGTGCGTGAGAACCTGACGGTTGAGACGATGCCGGTGCGTATTGAGGATCGTGAGACTAAGACTCTGCGAGGCAAGGAGATCGTCTTGGTGAAAGTCGTATGGTTAAGTGCGGCAGGTGAGAGTTTGACCTGGGAGTTGGAGAGCAAGATGCGAGACTCCTATCCTGAGTTGTTTGTAGCAGGTAATCTTTATTTTCGAGGACGAAAATCTTTTAAGTGGGGGAGGGTTGTAACGCCCGTAAATGTGTTTTTCTGATTAATTGTGATGTTTGCTACATTTTCCAAATTTAACCGTTTTTGAGTCGAGTCAGTCGGTAAATATTAATTATGCTAATATTTTACTTATTACTTTCCATGTATGTAATTATTATGTTTTGGGTGTTAATTGGTTAGAATTAATGTTTAGTAACATTTGGGCCAAAATTAGAATTAATGAGAGTTAAGAGGTGAAAATGATAAGTAGAGAAATAGAAAGAGATATAGAGAGAAAAAGAGATATTTTGAGATATTTTGGGAAAGAAAGAAAGAGAGCTTGTGAAGAGAAGAGAAAGAAGAGAAAAACAAAGAGAAGAAGAGAAGTGTAGGAATCCAAACCAAGCTAGAGCCAAGAATCTAACCAAGGTAAGGGGGATGAATCTAGTTTATCTTGATTGTATGGTTCATATAGTTTTGTGTGTTTTGTTCTTGTTCTTGCTCTTTTCTAAGCTTGATCAACAATGGTAAATTGGGTGTTTTGTGAGCTTTGAAGTTATAAACTTGATTTTGTGGTGTGTATGTGTACTATGATGATAGATATTCCCATGGATCATGTTTGTTTTTCATTTCTCCATGTTTTCTTGCTCATGAAGAAATTGTTAGGTTATTGACATTTAGTGAGTGAGCCATGGATCATTGATTGATAGAGTGAATATATGGCATGTATGGGTTGTGTAGGATGTGTAGGGAAGCTTATTTGAGGTTTTGAGAGGATTGGATGGGGTTTTGCAGGTCTGTAGCAGAACTGATTTTTCTAGGTTTACGCAAGTCCGCCGAGCGGAGGGGGTCCGCTGAGCGGAGGTCCTTTTGCAGAAAAATCTCTGTGAAGGTCCGCTGAGCGGAGGTTCTGTAATTTTTGTTTGGTGATTCCCTGTCTAGGTCCGCTGAGCGGAGCTCAAGCGGACTGTGCGAAATTTTGTTTTCCAAACTTCGTTTTGTTGTATCTTTTGAACCGTAGGTCGTTTCGACGCGCCGTTTGAAGTATTATGAGAACCCTTGAATATGCTTTATGATAAGAGGAGTGTGTTGGTGGTTGAATGATTTTTCATAAATGTATTTTGTGAAATGATATTTGCTAATCAAGTATGTTTTGACGATATATGTGTGCTGTGTGAATATGAACGTTTGAGTGGAAATTTTGATGATGTATCCGTGTGGATTAATATAACCAGTGTGATGTGGATATGTGACCGAGTTATATTATTGTTGTTGTTATTATGTAATCGAGTCGTTTGTATGCACAGCATAACATTTCAATACGTTAATGGCGGAATGCTGTTAACAGATGGCCTGCGGGCATGGTTACCAGTAGGAGCTTAATGCTCGGTAACGGTATATTAGCCTGAGTGGCAAGAGGTCATCAGTGGGAGCTAAATGCTCGATGACGACAGCCTGCGGGCTTCCTGAGTGGAATAAAGTCCCAGCATAATGCTTGGCAGGTGTATTTGTAATAATGACAAGGAGGAGTTTTACTCCGGATTTGGTACCACATGCATACGCATAGTCGAGTCTCATTCATCATCGTCAGTCTTTATAATTTATGTTATCATTCATGTACCGCATTACTTATATATTGACTGTGGTTGACTTATAGGATTATCTTGTTATATGATTCTTAATGATATTTGTGGGCATTACTATATTGATCATGCTTTCATTATGAATTATATTCTCACCCTTCTGCCTTAATGTTACCTACTCGTGGGTAATGTGCAGGTGATCCGCAAGTGTAGGTGCTCTCTTTGTAGTCGTCCGTTTTGGTGTCGTCCGCTCATGATACGTAACACCTAGGGGGGGGATCGAACACTTATTTTGTAGATAAGGCTTATAAGATCCTTTTGATGTATATTTGATCCTTTAGATGCATTCGTATTATGTATTTTTGATACCTTCTCATACGGTGTATTTTGGAGGAATGTTGTGGATATTTTGTTACCGATGCATTTATATAAGTGTGAATACATTCAGGTGTTTATGGGAATCTTTCCTCTTTGATTATCTGTGTTACGCATCCTTTGCGAGTATGTTATGTTTGGTTATGTGGTTACTTAAGTGGAACGCCCTAATTGTTTTTATGAATTTAATTTTTATACTCTGATAATTGTACCTATATGCCTGGGTAGAATTGGGGTGTTACAGTGTGAGCATACCCATTTCCAAGTGGAGTATGTCGGACTTTCTTTTGAGGAAATTTCCAATCTTCTGAATGGAGAGACTCGTTATCGGAGACACTTTTCGAGCTCATCCTCTTCTGCATTTTGGTCTTGCTTTTCTCCCAAGATGGCATTGACTAGGTATGTAAGCTCTAAATCCGTAGCCTCGTAAGGTGACTTGGGGATATAATCCACAAAGATGACTTCACCAGATGCTGATGATGAATAGAAAGGTTTGTATACCTCTATTGGCTGAGTAAGGTACTCATAATCAATGTTCCATCAAGTTGGAACAATGTCTTCAAGAGAGATTTTTGAACATTCAGGAGCGGAGTATTTCACCATGTTGTCGAATTTTCCGCTTGGTCCTCCTAATGTATCCCAGGTCTCTTCGGGGATAGGAGGAACTTCTTCTGATGAACCATGACTTCTGGTGGTGAAGCTGTTAGTAACTTCGTCACTGCTTTGGATTTTGCTGTACTGTCAACCAACATGTCAATATGTGGCAGAGGAAAGTCATCCTTAGGGCTAGCTTTGTTCAAATCTTTGTAGTCGAGCACATGCGGACTTTTCCGTCTTTCTTAGGAACGGGAACAATGTCAGCTGACCACTGAGGGTATTCTCAAGTGACGAGGAAACCAGCGTTGATTTTCTTTTGAACTTCCTCTTTGATTTTGATGGCCATCTCCAGATGAGTTCTTCTCAATTTTTGCTTGACCGGAGGGCATTCTGGTTTTAATGGCAAGTGATGCTCCACTATACTGGTATCTAACCCTGGCATATCCTTATAAGACCAAGCGAAGACATCCGAGAATTCTTTGAGCAGTTGTATCAAACTCTCTATGATCTCTGAACTGAGCGAAACTCCAATCTTAACCTCTTTGTTGTTTCCATCGGAACCAAGGTTAATGATCTCTAGAGGCTCATTGTATGGCTGAATGGCCTCTTCCCTTTGTTGAAGTAATCGAGAAATTTCCTTTTATATTTCTTCGTCTTCTTCTTCCTCTGCCTCGAATACAGGAAACCCAAAGCTTGGAGAAGTCATACGATCGCACGTTTCAACGTGGTGTTTTATGATTAATCTGCATATGTGTGATAACTTTTATTTAGACATTGAGGGAAGACTCGGTGTATGCAGTTAATAGAATGTTTTGATGTTTTTTAAGGGTGTTTTTTAGGATTACCAATTTCTGAAAAAAGAAAAGGGAAAAACTAACGAAGGAACAAAATGACATCTTTATTTATCAACAGTCACTTCTTGAAACTAAGACCCTATAAAACAAAACTCTATTGCTTTGGGCGAAGCAAAGAGGGACAATTTTCCTAATAAATAGTAAAATGCAAATCCCTATGAAACATATCTTCACCATGGGCTATGGTGAGAGGACAAAATAACGGTGAAAGTACCTACATAGGAGTGCGAATAACAGTCGAAACTTCAACAGCGATCCAATAATGGCAAACCCCATTGTGCACTGTCATACCCCAAATTTGTCCTACCCTTTAATTTCTAACTGGCTTTAGCTTCACATGTCATCTGCCTATCTCCATTAGGCCATTAACATGACTTTTCATTCATTCATCAAATAAAACATCCAAAAAAAGGCATGGGATCAAGAATTTGGAAGCGTAAGGTTTCGTAATGAGATGGATGCGTACACAACTAATAAGATGTGGTATTTCTGGCTTCGAGCTTTATCTTCATCAAAGGATTCCCCGAGGCATCAGGTTAAAGTTGTTTATTGAGGAAGTATTTTGTGAAGGCGTGATATTTGACTTGAAGATTCATTACAATCAAGGCATCATAAGTCTTTCAAATTGCTGGGTTGCTTGAAGTGCAAGTTACTTGTGTTTTAGGTATTAAAGTTGGAGTTTTTCTTAAGAATGCAAGTTGGATTTCATTGAAAGTTGATAAGATATTCATTCAAGCGATTATTTGATGTTGTGAATTCAAAATGCCAAAGATTCATTGATGGCGTCCAAGTTTTAAACGCACTTTAGTTCATTTCATCAAGAATTACTGAAAGAATTATTCATGGGGATTGATCAGAATAAAGTTAGAGCCTATCACAAGAGGTTATTCATGTCAAAATCCACATTTCCATTCAAAAGCCCATGTCTCCATTCAATACAAAAAATATTCATTACAAATATTACGAAAAGTCCATTCCAAATACATGTCCCTGCCATTACACCAAAGATATATTCCACCATTCCACTCCTATCACAGTACCATTACATACTACAAAAAATAAATCATTACATCATAAAGTTTAGTTTTCTCTAAAGCTTCATCATGACTCCGATCTTTCAAGCTTTGCTCCGCCAGTTTCCATGATTTCTATCTTGCGGTCTCTTTCTCGAGTCTTCAAACCATAACCATGCTCCCGAATCATGCCAATTCCATAAACCTGCAGAGTCGAATCACATCAGTTCAAAACCATTCAGTCACAACCACAAATACATAAGCATTTGTTCACCATCAAAATACAATGAAAAATAAACATAGCATACACTCAAAATCAATGCACATGCCTACATCAAAGTCAAACAGTCACCTTACCATACCATCACTGATCAATTTACCACGACTTGCAGCGGTACGCGTCCATACTTGCCACACTACCATAACCTGCCGCATAAAATAAACTAGCTCAGAATATCCTCATCACATCATGAATAAATTGTTCTGTCATAAGAAAACAAAACAGTTCCGGTTCAGCATCAGTATAAGCCATAAACCATAAATTCACACCACCATTAAACATACAAATAAACCAAAACAGGATGCATACATACACAATTCTGAATCCCTATACACAACCAACTCTAACCTATAAAAATCTAACCTTTTTCAACAATCTGACCTCACAAAAATCCTCATTCATCATACATCCAGTATCAGAACCATACACACATTGCAATGCAACAAAAGAAATCCATAACAATTATATAACTGTATCGCACAACCTGCTGCACCATTCAAAACTAACAGTTTCACTAACTGAATTTCACACTAGTCCTAACCATTAACAACCATGTTCAATACTATTCCAAACCAAACCAAAATCCAGCCATTCAAACAATACAAACACATCCCTGAAAACAAAGAAAAATGCCCATACAATCAGAAATAAGTTCAAAAAACACACTGCAGCACTGCGTCAAGTTAACACCGAGTCGCATTACGAATTTCCACATCATAGTTTACTAACCTTTTTGCCAATAAATTCCATGCTAGCATTCAGCATTCTAGTTCACACTCGAGCTTAGTTCGCAGTCGAGTCGGATCCATCTGAAAAGCCATTTCCAAAACCATCAAAACCAAACCTGCATAAACATACATATACAAATTCAGAAACTTATATCAATTACGAATCAAAGGCTAAACTCATATCATGACTGCTGAACATTTACTAACAGGATAAACTAGCTATTTCTAACTTCCAACCACCCATAACAGATTTTCATAACTACCCTACTACATACTAACTACCTCCTAACAGTCCCTTAACTGTTTCAACCATATCCTAACAAGTTCCTAACTAACTTCGAATTACCCTCTAACCACTTTCTAACTTTCAACTAACATGCTAACAGAATGTAACTAACTTTGTTACAATTCTAACTTCCTATAACTGAATCCATACCCACATAACTAACTCCCAAAAACCTCTCAATCTAAACCCTCCAATCCCCTAACTGATTCCATAATCCAATGGCTGAAAATCACTCTCCTCTAACTGATTCAATCTCAATCTCTAACTGAATCTCTTCATCCCTCAATCTCTATATAACAGATCCACTCTCATCCTCAACCTCTCTCTCTAATCTTCACGCATCAATCTTCAACATCCTCCACCATTTTCACTCTTCATCACTCTCACATTCTTCTCTCATTCATCTTCATCAATCTCCTCACGCCATTTTTTCTTCCCACTCACCTTCAACTCTCTCTGCGACACACACACTCATTCTCCATCTTCATTACTCTCCCCACACCTTCAATCAACAATCTCACACACTCTCTGATTATCTCTCACGCATCAAAGCTATCAAAAATTCAGAGAAGAATCAACGGAGAAAGGTGGAAGAAGAAGAATGAAGAACGTGAAATCAAAGCTCACCTGAAGAAACTCTCTGCTCACTGCGTTTATTTCGCTCGAGTTTGCACAGGATTCTCCTTGCTGACGGTCGTTCATCTCACTCTTGATCTGCATCCAGGTAAGTTTTCAGATCACCTTCTCCACCTCCATATTCTTCTGATTTCATGATGTTTCGGTGTGGTACTAGCATTCCCGAGTGCTTTCCCCATGATATTGATCCTTAATTCTTAGCCATTAGCGGTAGATTTGGTTTCTCTCTAGATTTAGGGTTTGCGATTTGGTTTGGATTTAGGAAGTGAATCGGATGAATATTGAAGGAAACAAATTGAATTAGGAGGAAAGAGAGCAGAGAGGAGCGTTTTAGTGCGTTCAATTACGAGTCAGCGTAATCTCCAGCGCCTCCGGCGCGGCGGAGCGATTTCCGGCGAGAGAAATGTGAGGATGAGGAAAAGAGGGTAAAGGCTTTCTGATACGGAGGGAGGTGAAAGGTCATACGGTTTAAGTCTAATACATCAAACGCACCGTTTTCATTCATTTTAATTTTGTTTTTTATTTTTTATTTTCTTTTTGTATTATGGATAATAAATGTTGGCAATAATAGTCAAAATCTGATAATCAAAAATGGATCATAAAATTTGAAGAGAATAATTCTCATTGGGCCATGTGAACTCGCTACATACACCTCCCTAAGGGCCCAGTACCACCATTTTTGTGCTGTTGTTTGAAGCTGAACAAAAACGCCACCCTGGGCCTCAATCCCCTGGGCCCTGAGCGAACTACTGAGCATACACCTGAATTCCATTCACACCCCCTGACTCAAGCTAATTCACATTAGATTTAGGTTCTTTTTCACATATTTTTCCCATTATTTTTTAGGTTCTAAAATCAATAAAACCTTAAAATATTTTGTTAGATTTTTAGGCGATTGTTGACATTAAAAAAGCTCATAAAAATAATAGTACTTTTAATTCACTTTTGTGCTATTTTTTGACTTGTTCTATTTCATGCTCTTGTACTATTTTCATGTATCCTACTTGTTGACTTCTAATTGTGATCTTTATTTTCATATTCTTTTATTCCTAACCTTAGGTAGAAACCATGATAACATTAGGTAGAAATTCCCTTCATACTTAGGCTAGTTTCTTTTTCTTTTTAACTTTAAAACACCTAACAACTATCCAAATTAAATCCCATAAAAAACACCAAGAAAATACTAAAAAACATTAATAAAAAAGTGAAAATCATTAAAAAGGGAATGGAAGCTTGAATCTCCCTTGCTTTAGGGAATCATTCGAGTGCTTGGATCTCCCTTGCTTTAGGGATCCATTTGGGCGTAAGTTCCCAAATTCTAAAAGACACAAACCAAAGAGTAACTCGAGTTTCCCTTGCCTTAGGGATTTCCTCGAAACACTGAAACTCTCTCTCTTCTCTCCTTTCTTAAGGGCATCGTTATCTCCGCTCTATTGCATCCTAGGCTGTCCCCTTATGCAAGAGCGCGAGCGTTAACTCCGCCCAACTAAAAAACAAAAAAACAAACAAAAATATGTGAGCCGAACTACGGCGCTCTGATTCCTGAAAAGGATACGTAGGCATCAATTCGCGGGGCTTGAACGAGCACATTTGTAAATAAATCCTTCTTTTTCCCGTATTTCCTTTTGCATGCATTCACATATAGGTAGACATAGTACACACCCTTTAGATAGAAACAAACATAGGTGGATACCATCGAGTACGATGGGCGCGAGGGGTGCTAATACCTTCCCCTTGCGTAACCGACTCCCGTACCTTGATTCTCTGGTCGCAAGACCTTGTTCCTTCCTTTGTTAGGTTTTCTGATATTCCTTTCCCTTACGGGATAAATATATTGGTGGCGACTCTGTTCATCTTTCGCGAGCGTGCAACATGCATTATGTAATCTGGCACCTTAGGCTTGAGTTGGGCAGTGGTAGGTCTTGATTTACCAACCACTGTCTTTGTAACACTCAAACGATCTTCTTCTGTTTCAGCATACTGAGCGGTGTGAGCATACCCATTTCCAAGTGGAGTATGTCAGACTTTCTTTTGAGGAAATTTCCAATCTTCTGAATAGAGAGACTCGTTATCGGAGACACTTTTCGAGCTCATCCTCTTCTGCATTTTGGTCTTGCTTTTCTCCCAAGATGGCATTGACTAGGTATGTAAACTCTAAATCCGTAGCCTCGTAAGGTGACTTGGGGATATAATCCTCAATGATGACTTCACCAGATGCTGATGATGAATAGAAAGGTTTGTATACCTCTATTGGCTGAGTAAGGTACTCATAATCAATGTTCCATCAAGTTGGAACAATGTCTTCAAGAGAGATTTTTGAACATTCAGGAGCGGAGTATTTCACCATGTTGTCGAATTTTCCGCTTGGTTCTCCTAATGTATCCCAGGTCTCTTCGGGGATAGGAGGAACTTCTTCTGATGAACCATGACTTCTGGTGGTGAAGCTGTTAGTAACTTCGTCACTGCTTTGGATTTTGCTGTACTGTCAACCAACATGTCAATATGTGGTAGAGGAAAGTCATCCTTAGGGCTAGCTTTGTTAAAATCTTTGTAGTCGAGCACATGCGGACTTTTCCGTCTTTCTTAGGAACGGGAACAATGTCAGCTAACCACTGAGGGTATTCTCAAGTGACGAGGAAACCAACGTTGATTTGCTTTTGAACTTCCTCTTTGATTTTCATGGCCATCTCCGGATGAGTTCTTCTCAATTTTTGCTTGACCGGAGGGCATTCTGGTTTCAATGGCAAGTGATGCTCCACTATACTGGTATCTAACCCTGGCATATCCTTATAAGACCAAGCGAAGACATCCGAGAATTCTTTGAGCAGTTGTATCAAACTCTCTATGATCTCTGAACTGAGCGAAGCTCCAATCTTAACCTCTTTGTTGTTTCCATCGGAACCAAGGTTAATGATCTCTAGAGGCTCATTGTGTGGCTGAATGGCCTCTTCCCTTTGTTGAAGTAACCGAGAAATTTCCTTTTATATTTCTTCGTCTTCTTCTTCCTCTGCCTCGAATACAGGAAACCCAAAGGTTGGAGAAGTCATACGATCGCACGTTTCAACGTGGTGTTTTATGATTAATCTGCATATGTGTGATAATTTTTATTTAGACAATGAGGGAAGACTCGGTGTATGCAGTTAATAGAATGTTTTGATGTTTTTTAAGGGTGTTTTTTAGGATTACCAATTTCTGAAAAAAGAAAAGGGAAAAACTAACGAAGGAACAAAAAGACATCTTTATTTATCAACAATCACTTCTTGAAACTAAGACCCTATAAAACAAAACTCTATTGCTTTGGGCGAAGCAAAGAGGGACATTTTTCCTAATAAATAGTAAAATGGAAAGCCCTATGAAACATCTCTTCACCATGGGCTATGGTGAGAGGACAAAATAACGGTGAAATTTCCTACTTAGGAGTGCGAATAACAGTCGAAACTTCAACAGCCATCCAACAATGGCAAACCCCATTGTGCACTATGTAATCTGGCACCTTAGGCATGAGTTGGCCTGTGGTAGGTCTTGATTTACCAACCACTGTCTTTGTAACACTCAGACGATCTTCTTCTGCTTCAGCATACTGAGCGGTGTGAGCATACCCATTTCCAAGTGGAGTATGTCGGACTTTCTTTTGAGGAAATTTCCAATCTTCTGAATGGAGAGACTCGTTGTCGGAGACACTTTTCGAGATCATCCTCTTCTGCATTTTGGTCTTGCTTTTCTCCCAAGATGGCATTGACTAGGTATGTAAACTCTAAATCCGTAGCCTCGTAAGGTGACTTGGGGATATAATCCTCAATGATGACTTCACCAGATGCTGATGATGAATATAAAGGTTTGTATACCTCTATTGGCTGAGTAAGGTACTCATAATCAATGTTCCATCAAGTTGGAACAATGTCTTCAAGAGAGATTTTTGAACATTCAGGAGCGGAGTATTTCACCATGTTGTCGAATTTTCCGCTTGGATCTCCTAATGTATCCCAGGTCTCTTCGGGGATAGGAGGAACTTCTTCTGATGAACCATGACTTCTGGTGGTGAAGCTGTTAGTAACTTCGTCACTGCTTTGGATTTTGTTGTACTGTCAACCAACATGTCAATATGTGGTAGAGGAAAGTCATCCTTAGGGCTAGCTTTGTTAAAATCTTTGTAGTCGAGCACATGCGGGCTTTTCCGTCTTTCTTAGGAACGGGAACAATGTCAGCTAACCACTGAGGGTATTCTCAAGTGACGAGGAAACCAACGTTGATTTGCTTTTGAACTTCCTCTTTGATTTTCATGGCCATCTCCGGATGAGTTCTTCTCAATTTTTGCTTGACCGGAGGGCATTCTGGTTTCAATGGCAAGTGATGCTCCACTATACTGGTATCTAACCCTGGCATATCCTTATAAGACCAAGCGAAGACATCCGAGAATTCTTTGAGCAGTTGTATCAAACTCTCTATGATCTCTGAACTGAGCGAAGCTCCAATCTTAACCTCTTTGTTGTTTCCATCGGAACCAAGGTTAATGATCTCTAGAGGCTCATTGTGTGGCTGAATGGCCTCTTCCCTTTGTTGAAGTAACCGAGAAATTTCCTTTTATATTTCTTCGTCTTCTTCTTCCTCTGCCTCGAATACAGGAAACCCAAAGGTTGGAGAAGTCATACGATCGCACGTTTCAACGTGGTGTTTTATGATTAATCTGCATATGTGTGATAATTTTTATTTAGACAATGAGGGAAGACTCGGTGTATGCAGTTAATAGAATGTTTTGATGTTTTTTAAGGGTGTTTTTTAGGATTACCAATTTCTGAAAAAAGAAAAGGGAAAAACTAACGAAGGAACAAAAAGACATCTTTATTTATCAACAATCACTTCTTGAAACTAAGACCCTATAAAACAAAACTCTATTGCTTTGGGCGAAGCAAAGAGGGACATTTTTCCTAATAAATAGTAAAATGGAAAGCCCTATGAAACATCTCTTCACCATGGGCTATGGTGAGAGGACAAAATAACGGTGAAATTTCCTACTTAGGAGTGCGAATAACAGTCGAAACTTCAACAGCCATCCAACAATGGCAAACCCCATTGTGCACTATGTAATCTGGCACCTTAGGCATGAGTTGGCCTGTGGTAGGTCTTGATTTACCAACCACTGTCTTTGTAACACTCAGACGATCTTCTTCTGCTTCAGCATACTGAGCGGTGTGAGCATACCCATTTCCAAGTGGAGTATGTGGGACTTTCTTTTGAGGAAATTTCCAATCTTCTGAATGGAGAGACTCGTTGTCGGAGACACTTTTCGAGATCATCCTCTTCTGCATTTTGGTCTTGCTTTTCTCCCAAGATGGCATTGACTAGGTATGTAAACTCTAAATCCGTAGCCTCGTAAGGTGACTTGGGGATATAATCCTCAATGATGACTTCACCAGATGCTGATGATGAATATAAAGGTTTGTATACCTCTATTGGCTGAGTAAGGTACTCATAATCAATGTTCCATCAAGTTGGAACAATGTCTTCAAGAGAGATTTTTGAACATTCAGGAGCGGAGTATTTCACCATGTTGTCGAATTTTCCGCTTGGATCTCCTAATGTATCCCAGGTCTCTTCGGGGATAGGAGGAACTTCTTCTGATGAACCATGACTTCTGGTGGTGAAGCTGTTAGTAACTTCGTCACTGCTTTGGATTTTGTTGTACTGTCAACCAACATGTCAATATGTGGTAGAGGAAAGTCATCCTTAGGGCTAGCTTTGTTAAAATCTTTGTAGTCGAGCACATGCGGGCTTTTCCGTCTTTCTTAGGAACGGGAACAATGTCAGCTAACCACTGAGGGTATTCTCAAGTGACGAGGAAACCAACGTTGATTTGCTTTTGAACTTCCTCTTTGATTTTCATGGCCATCTCCGGATGAGTTCTTCTCAATTTTTGCTTGACCGGAGGGCATTCTGGTTTCAATGGCAAGTGATGCTCCACTATACTGGTATCTAACCCTGGCATATCCTTATAAGACCAAGCGAAGACATCCGAGAATTCTTTGAGCAGTTGTATCAAACTCTCTATGATCTCTGAACTGAGCGAAGCTCCAATCTTAACCTCTTTGTTGTTTCCATCGGAACCAAGGTTAATGATCTCTAGAGGCTCATTGTGTGGCTGAATGGCCTCTTCCCTTTGTTGAAGTAACCGAGAAATTTCCTTTTATATTTCTTCGTCTTCTTCTTCCTCTGCCTCGAATACAGGAAACCCAAAGGTTGGAGAAGTCATACGATCGCACGTTTCAACGTGGTGTTTTATGATTAATCTGCATATGTGTGATAATTTTTATTTAGACAATGAGGGAAGACTCGGTGTATGCAGTTAATAGAATGTTTTGATGTTTTTTAAGGGTGTTTTTTAGGATTACCAATTTCTGAAAAAAGAAAAGGGAAAAACTAACGAAGGAACAAAAAGACATCTTTATTTATCAACAATCACTTCTTGAAACTAAGACCCTATAAAACAAAACTCTATTGCTTTGGGCGAAGCAAAGAGGGACATTTTTACTAATAAATAGTAAAATGGAAAGCCCTATGAAACATCTCTTCACCATGGGCTATGGTGAGAGGACAAAATAACGGTGAAATTTCCTACTTAGGAGTGCGAATAACAGTCGAAACTTCAACAGCCATCCAACAATGGCAAACCCCATTGTGCACTATGTAATCTGGCACCTTAGGCATGAGTTGGCCTGTGGTAGGTCTTGATTTACCAACCACTGTCTTTGTAACACTCAGACGATCTTCTTCTGCTTCAGCATACTGAGCGGTGTGAGCATACCCATTTCCAAGTGGAGTATGTCGGACTTTCTTTTGAGGAAATTTCCAATCTTCTGAATGGAGAGACTCGTTGTCGGAGACACTTTTCGAGATCATCCTCTTCTGCATTTTGGTCTTGCTTTTCTCCCAAGATGGCATTGACTAGGTATGTAAACTCTAAATCCGTAGCCTCGTAAGGTGACTTGGGGATATAATCCTCAATGATGACTTCACCAGATGCTGATGATGAATATAAAGGTTTGTATACCTCTATTGGCTGAGTAAGGTACTCATAATCAATGTTCCATCAAGTTGGAACAATGTCTTCAAGAGAGATTTTTGAACATTCAGGAGCGGAGTATTTCACCATGTTGTCGAATTTTCCGCTTGGATCTCCTAATGTATCCCAGGTCTCTTCGGGGATAGGAGGAACTTCTTCTGATGAACCATGACTTCTGGTGGTGAAGCTGTTAGTAACTTCGTCACTGCTTTGGATTTTGTTGTACTGTCAACCAACATGTCAATATGTGGTAGAGGAAAGTCATCCTTAGGGCTAGCTTTGTTAAAATCTTTGTAGTCGAGCACATGCGGGCTTTTCCGTCTTTCTTAGGAACGGGAACAATGTCAGCTAACCACTGAGGGTATTCTCAAGTGACGAGGAAACCAACGTTGATTTGCTTTTGAACTTCCTCTTTGATTTTCATGGCCATCTCCGGATGAGTTCTTCTCAATTTTTGCTTGACCGGAGGGCATTCTGGTTTCAATGGCAAGTGATGCTCCACTATACTGGTATCTAACCCTGGCATATCCTTATAAGACCAAGCGAAGACATCCGAGAATTCTTTGAGCAGTTGTATCAAACTCTCTATGATCTCTGAACTGAGCGAAGCTCCAATCTTAACCTCTTTGTTGTTTCCATCGGAACCAAGGTTAATGATCTCTAGAGGCTCATTGTGTGGCTGAATGGCCTCTTCCCTTTGTTGAAGTAACCGAGAAATTTCCTTTTATATTTCTTCGTCTTCTTCTTCCTCTGCCTCGAATACAGGAAACCCAAAGGTTGGAGAAGTCATACGATCGCACGTTTCAACGTGGTGTTTTATGATTAATCTGCATATGTGTGATAATTTTTATTTAGACAATGAGGGAAGACTCGGTGTATGCAGTTAATAGAATGTTTTGATGTTTTTTAAGGGTGTTTTTTAGGATTACCAATTTCTGAAAAAAGAAAAGGGAAAAACTAACGAAGGAACAAAAAGACATCTTTATTTATCAACAATCACTTCTTGAAACTAAGACCCTATAAAACAAAACTCTATTGCTTTGGGCGAAGCAAAGAGGGACATTTTTACTAATAAATAGTAAAATGGAAAGCCCTATGAAACATCTCTTCACCACGGGCTATGGTGAGAGGACAAAATAACGGTGAAATTTCCTACTTAGGAGTGCGAATAACAGTCGAAACTTCAACAGCCATCCAACAATGGCAAACCCCATTGTGCACTATGTAATCTGGCACCTTAGGCATGAGTTGGCCTGTGGTAGGTCTTGATTTACCAACCACTGTCTTTGTAACACTCAGACGATCATCTTCTGCTTCAGCATACTGAGCGGTGTGAGCATACCCATTTCCAAGTGGAGTATGTGGGACTTTCTTTTGAGAAAATTTCCAATCTTCTGAATGGAGAGACTCGTTGTCGGAGACACTTTTCGAGATCATCCTCTTCTGCATTTTGGTCTTGCTTTTCTCCCAAGATGGCATTGACTAGGTATGTAAACTCTAAATCCGTAGCCTCGTAAGGTGACTTGGGGATATAATCCTCAATGATGACTTCACCAGATGCTGATGATGAATATAAAGGTTTGTATACCTCTATTGGCTGAGTAAGGTACTCATAATCAATGTTCCATCAAGTTGGAACAATGTCTTCAAGAGAGATTTTTGAACATTCAGGAGCGGAGTATTTCACCATGTTGTCGAATTTTCCGCTTGGATCTCCTAATGTATCCCAGGTCTCTTCGGGGATAGGAGGAACTTCTTCTGATGAACCATGACTTCTGGTGGTGAAGCTGTTAGTAACTTCGTCACTGCTTTGGATTTTGTTGTACTGTCAACCAACATGTCAATATGTGGTAGAGGAAAGTCATCCTTAGGGCTAGCTTTGTTAAAATCTTTGTAGTCGAGCACATGCGGGCTTTTCCGTCTTTCTTAGGAACGGGAACAATGTCAGCTAACCACTGAGGGTATTCTCAAGTGACGAGGAAACCAACGTTGATTTGCTTTTGAACTTCCTCTTTGATTTTCATGGCCATCTCCGGATGAGTTCTTCTCAATTTTTGCTTGACCGGAGGGCATTCTGGTTTCAATGGCAAGTGATGCTCCACTATACTGGTATCTAACCCTGGCATATCCTTATAAGACCAAGCGAAGACATCCGAGAATTCTTTGAGCAGTTGTATCAAACTCTCTATGATCTCTGAACTGAGCGAAGCTCCAATCTTAACCTCTTTGTTGTTTCCATCGGAACCAAGGTTAATGATCTCTAGAGGCTCATTGTGTGGCTGAATGGCCTCTTCCCTTTGTTGAAGTAACCGAGAAATTTCCTTTTATATTTCTTCGTCTTCTTCTTCCTCTGCCTCGAATACAGGAAACCCAAAGGTTGGAGAAGTCATACGATCGCACGTTTCAACGTGGTGTTTTATGATTAATCTGCATATGTGTGATAATTTTTATTTAGACAATGAGGGAAGACTCGGTGTATGCAGTTAATAGAATGTTTTGATGTTTTTTAAGGGTGTTTTTTAGGATTACCAATTTCTGAAAAAAGAAAAGGGAAAAACTAACGAAGGAACAAAAAGACATCTTTATTTATCAACAATCACTTCTTGAAACTAAGACCCTATAAAACAAAACTCTATTGCTTTGGGCGAAGCAAAGAGGGACATTTTTCCTAATAAATAGTAAAATGGAAAGCCCTATGAAACATCTCTTCACCATGGGCTATGGTGAGAGGACAAAATAACGGTGAAATTTCCTACTTAGGAGTGCGAATAACAGTCGAAACTTCAACAGCCATCCAACAATGGCAAACCCCATTGTGCACTATGTAATCTGGCACCTTAGGCATGAGTTGGCCTGTGGTAGGTCTTGATTTACCAACCACTGTCTTTGTAACACTCAGACGATCATCTTCTGCTTCAGCATACTGAGCGGTGTGAGCATACCCATTTCCAAGTGGAGTATGTCGGACTTTCTTTTGAGAAAATTTCCAATCTTCTGAATGGAGAGACTCGTTGTCGGAGACACTTTTCGAGATCATCCTCTTCTGCATTTTGGTCTTGCTTTTCTCCCAAGATGGCATTGACTAGGTATGTAAACTCTAAATCCGTAGCCTCGTAAGGTGACTTGGGGATATAATCCTCAATGATGACTTCACCAGATGCTGATGATGAATATAAAGGTTTGTATACCTCTATTGGCTGAGTAAGGTACTCATAATCAATGTTCCATCAAGTTGGAACAATGTCTTCAAGAGAGATTTTTGAACATTCAGGAGCGGAGTATTTCACCATGTTGTCGAATTTTCCGCTTGGATCTCCTAATGTATCCCAGGTCTCTTCGGGGATAGGAGGAACTTCTTCTGATGAACCATGACTTCTGGTGGTGAAGCTGTTAGTAACTTCGTCACTGCTTTGGATTTTGTTGTACTGTCAACCAACATGTCAATATGTGGTAGAGGAAAGTCATCCTTAGGGCTAGCTTTGTTAAAATCTTTGTAGTCGAGCACATGCGGGCTTTTCCGTCTTTCTTAGGAACGGGAACAATGTCAGCTAACCACTGAGGGTATTCTCAAGTGACGAGGAAACCAACGTTGATTTGCTTTTGAACTTCCTCTTTGATTTTCATGGCCATCTCCGGATGAGTTCTTCTCAATTTTTGCTTGACCGGAGGGCATTCTGGTTTCAATGGCAAGTGATGCTCCACTATACTGGTATCTAACCCTGGCATATCCTTATAAGACCAAGCGAAGACATCCGAGAATTCTTTGAGCAGTTGTATCAAACTCTCTATGATCTCTGAACTGAGCGAAGCTCCAATCTTAACCTCTTTGTTGTTTCCATCGGAACCAAGGTTAATGATCTCTAGAGGCTCATTGTGTGGCTGAATGGCCTCTTCCCTTTGTTGAAGTAACCGAGAAATTTCCTTTTATATTTCTTCGTCTTCTTCTTCCTCTGCCTCGAATACAGGAAACCCAAAGGTTGGAGAAGTCATACGATCGCACGTTTCAACGTGGTGTTTTATGATTAATCTGCATATGTGTGATAATTTTTATTTAGACAATGAGGGAAGACTCGGTGTATGCAGTTAATAGAATGTTTTGATGTTTTTTAAGGGTGTTTTTTAGGATTACCAATTTCTGAAAAAAGAAAAGGGAAAAACTAACGAAGGAACAAAAAGACATCTTTATTTATCAACAATCACTTCTTGAAACTAAGACCCTATAAAACAAAACTCTATTGCTTTGGGCGAAGCAAAGAGGGACATTTTTCCTAATAAATAGTAAAATGGAAAGCCCTATGAAACATCTCTTCACCATGGGCTATGGTGAGAGGACAAAATAACGGTGAAATTTCCTACTTAGGAGTGCGAATAACAGTCGAAACTTCAACAGCCATCCAACAATGGCAAACCCCATTGTGCACTATGTAATCTGGCACCTTAGGCATGAGTTGGCCTGTGGTAGGTCTTGATTTACCAACCACTGTCTTTGTAACACTCAGACGATCATCTTCTGCTTCAGCATACTGAGCGGTGTGAGCATACCCATTTCCAAGTGGAGTATGTCGGACTTTCTTTTGAGAAAATTTCCAATCTTCTGAATGGAGAGACTCGTTGTCGGAGACACTTTTCGAGATCATCCTCTTCTGCATTTTGGTCTTGCTTTTCTCCCAAGATGGCATTGACTAGGTATGTAAACTCTAAATCCGTAGCCTCGTAAGGTGACTTGGGGATATAATCCTCAATGATGACTTCACCAGATGCTGATGATGAATATAAAGGTTTGTATACCTCTATTGGCTGAGTAAGGTACTCATAATCAATGTTCCATCAAGTTGGAACAATGTCTTCAAGAGAGATTTTTGAACATTCAGGAGCGGAGTATTTCACCATGTTGTCGAATTTTCCGCTTGGATCTCCTAATGTATCCCAGGTCTCTTCGGGGATAGGAGGAACTTCTTCTGATGAACCATGACTTCTGGTGGTGAAGCTGTTAGTAACTTCGTCACTGCTTTGGATTTTGTTGTACTGTCAACCAACATGTCAATATGTGGTAGAGGAAAGTCATCCTTAGGGCTAGCTTTGTTAAAATCTTTGTAGTCGAGCACATGCGGGCTTTTCCGTCTTTCTTAGGAACGGGAACAATGTCAGCTAACCACTGAGGGTATTCTCAAGTGACGAGGAAACCAACGTTGATTTGCTTTTGAACTTCCTCTTTGATTTTCATGGCCATCTCCGGATGAGTTCTTCTCAATTTTTGCTTGACCGGAGGGCATTCTGGTTTCAATGGCAAGTGATGCTCCACTATACTGGTATCTAACCCTGGCATATCCTTATAAGACCAAGCGAAGACATCCGAGAATTCTTTGAGCAGTTGTATCAAACTCTCTATGATCTCTGAACTGAGCGAAGCTCCAATCTTAACCTCTTTGTTGTTTCCATCGGAACCAAGGTTAATGATCTCTAGAGGCTCATTGTGTGGCTGAATGGCCTCTTCCCTTTGTTGAAGTAACCGAGAAATTTCCTTTTATATTTCTTCGTCTTCTTCTTCCTCTGCCTCGAATACAGGAAACCCAAAGGTTGGAGAAGTCATACGATCGCACGTTTCAACGTGGTGTTTTATGATTAATCTGCATATGTGTGATAATTTTTATTTAGACAATGAGGGAAGACTCGGTGTATGCAGTTAATAGAATGTTTTGATGTTTTTTAAGGGTGTTTTTTAGGATTACCAATTTCTGAAAAAAGAAAAGGGAAAAACTAACGAAGGAACAAAAAGACATCTTTATTTATCAACAATCACTTCTTGAAACTAAGACCCTATAAAACAAAACTCTATTGCTTTGGGCGAAGCAAAGAGGGACATTTTTCCTAATAAATAGTAAAATGGAAAGCCCTATGAAACATCTCTTCACCATGGGCTATGGTGAGAGGACAAAATAACGGTGAAATTTCCTACTTAGGAGTGCGAATAACAGTCGAAACTTCAACAGCCATCCAACAATGGCAAACCCCATTGTGCACTATGTAATCTGGCACCTTAGGCATGAGTTGGCCTGTGGTAGGTCTTGATTTACCAACCACTGTCTTTGTAACACTCAGACGATCTTCTTCTGCTTCAGCATACTGAGCGGTGTGAGCATACCCATTTCCAAGTGGAGTATGTCGGACTTTCTTTTGAGGAAATTTCCAATCTTCTGAATGGAGAGACTCGTTGTCGGAGACACTTTTCGAGATCATCCTCTTCTGCATTTTGGTCTTGCTTTTCTCCCAAGATGGCATTGACTAGGTATGTAAACTCTAAATCCGTAGCCTCGTAAGGTGACTTGGGGATATAATCCTCAATGATGACTTCACCAGATGCTGATGATGAATATAAAGGTTTGTATACCTCTATTGGCTGAGTAAGGTACTCATAATCAATGTTCCATCAAGTTGGAACAATGTCTTCAAGAGAGATTTTTGAACATTCAGGAGCGGAGTATTTCACCATGTTGTCGAATTTTCCGCTTGGATCTCCTAATGTATCCCAGGTCTCTTCGGGGATAGGAGGAACTTCTTCTGATGAACCATGACTTCTGGTGGTGAAGCTGTTAGTAACTTCGTCACTGCTTTGGATTTTGTTGTACTGTCAACCAACATGTCAATATGTGGTAGAGGAAAGTCATCCTTAGGGCTAGCTTTGTTAAAATCTTTGTAGTCGAGCACATGCGGGCTTTTCCGTCTTTCTTAGGAACGGGAACAATGTCAGCTAACCACTGAGGGTATTCTCAAGTGACGAGGAAACCAACGTTGATTTGCTTTTGAACTTCCTCTTTGATTTTCATGGCCATCTCCGGATGAGTTCTTCTCAATTTTTGCTTGACCGGAGGGCATTCTGGTTTCAATGGCAAGTGATGCTCCACTATACTGGTATCTAACCCTGGCATATCCTTATAAGACCAAGCGAAGACATCCGAGAATTCTTTGAGCAGTTGTATCAAACTCTCTATGATCTCTGAACTGAGCGAAGCTCCAATCTTAACCTCTTTGTTGTTTCCATCGGAACCAAGGTTAATGATCTCTAGAGGCTCATTGTGTGGCTGAATGGCCTCTTCCCTTTGTTGAAGTAACCGAGAAATTTCCTTTTATATTTCTTCGTCTTCTTCTTCCTCTGCCTCGAATACAGGAAACCCAAAGGTTGGAGAAGTCATACGATCGCACGTTTCAACGTGGTGTTTTATGATTAATCTGCATATGTGTGATAATTTTTATTTAGACAATGAGGGAAGACTCGGTGTATGCAGTTAATAGAATGTTTTGATGTTTTTTAAGGGTGTTTTTTAGGATTACCAATTTCTGAAAAAAGAAAAGGGAAAAACTAACGAAGGAACAAAAAGACATCTTTATTTATCAACAATCACTTCTTGAAACTAAGACCCTATAAAACAAAACTCTATTGCTTTGGGCGAAGCAAAGAGGGACATTTTTCCTAATAAATAGTAAAATGGAAAGCCCTATGAAACATCTCTTCACCATGGGCTATGGTGAGAGGACAAAATAACGGTGAAATTTCCTACTTAGGAGTGCGAATAACAGTCGAAACTTCAACAGCCATCCAACAATGGCAAACCCCATTGTGCACTATGTAATCTGGCACCTTAGGCATGAGTTGGCCTGTGGTAGGTCTTGATTTACCAACCACTGTCTTTGTAACACTCAGACGATCTTCTTCTGCTTCAGCATACTGAGCGGTGTGAGCATACCCATTTCCAAGTGGAGTATGTCGGACTTTCTTTTGAGGAAATTTCCAATCTTCTGAATGGAGAGACTCGTTGTCGGAGACACTTTTCGAGATCATCCTCTTCTGCATTTTGGTCTTGCTTTTCTCCCAAGATGGCATTGACTAGGTATGTAAACTCTAAATCCGTAGCCTCGTAAGGTGACTTGGGGATATAATCCTCAATGATGACTTCACCAGATGCTGATGATGAATATAAAGGTTTGTATACCTCTATTGGCTGAGTAAGGTACTCATAATCAATGTTCCATCAAGTTGGAACAATGTCTTCAAGAGAGATTTTTGAACATTCAGGAGCGGAGTATTTCACCATGTTGTCGAATTTTCCGCTTGGATCTCCTAATGTATCCCAGGTCTCTTCGGGGATAGGAGGAACTTCTTCTGATGAACCATGACTTCTGGTGGTGAAGCTGTTAGTAACTTCGTCACTGCTTTGGATTTTGTTGTACTGTCAACCAACATGTCAATATGTGGTAGAGGAAAGTCATCCTTAGGGCTAGCTTTGTTAAAATCTTTGTAGTCGAGCACATGCGGGCTTTTCCGTCTTTCTTAGGAACGGGAACAATGTCAGCTAACCACTGAGGGTATTCTCAAGTGACGAGGAAACCAACGTTGATTTGCTTTTGAACTTCCTCTTTGATTTTCATGGCCATCTCCGGATGAGTTCTTCTCAATTTTTGCTTGACCGGAGGGCATTCTGGTTTCAATGGCAAGTGATGCTCCACTATACTGGTATCTAACCCTGGCATATCCTTATAAGACCAAGCGAAGACATCCGAGAATTCTTTGAGCAGTTGTATCAAACTCTCTATGATCTCTGAACTGAGCGAAGCTCCAATCTTAACCTCTTTGTTGTTTCCATCGGAACCAAGGTTAATGATCTCTAGAGGCTCATTGTGTGGCTGAATGGCCTCTTCCCTTTGTTGAAGTAACCGAGAAATTTCCTTTTATATTTCTTCGTCTTCTTCTTCCTCTGCCTCGAATACAGGAAACCCAAAGGTTGGAGAAGTCATACGATCGCACGTTTCAACGTGGTGTTTTATGATTAATCTGCATATGTGTGATAATTTTTATTTAGACAATGAGGGAAGACTCGGTGTATGCAGTTAATAGAATGTTTTGATGTTTTTTAAGGGTGTTTTTTAGGATTACCAATTTCTGAAAAAAGAAAAGGGAAAAACTAACGAAGGAACAAAAAGACATCTTTATTTATCAACAATCACTTCTTGAAACTAAGACCCTATAAAACAAAACTCTATTGCTTTGGGCGAAGCAAAGAGGGACATTTTTCCTAATAAATAGTAAAATGGAAAGCCCTATGAAACATCTCTTCACCATGGGCTATGGTGAGAGGACAAAATAACGGTGAAATTTCCTACTTAGGAGTGCGAATAACAGTCGAAACTTCAACAGCCATCCAACAATGGCAAACCCCATTGTGCACTATGTAATCTGGCACCTTAGGCATGAGTTGGCCTGTGGTAGGTCTTGATTTACCAACCACTGTCTTTGTAACACTCAGACGATCTTCTTCTGCTTCAGCATACTGAGCGGTGTGAGCATACCCATTTCCAAGTGGAGTATGTCGGACTTTCTTTTGAGGAAATTTCCAATCTTCTGAATGGAGAGACTCGTTGTCGGAGACACTTTTCGAGATCATCCTCTTCTGCATTTTGGTCTTGCTTTTCTCCCAAGATGGCATTGACTAGGTATGTAAACTCTAAATCCGTAGCCTCGTAAGGTGACTTGGGGATATAATCCTCAATGATGACTTCACCAGATGCTGATGATGAATATAAAGGTTTGTATACCTCTATTGGCTGAGTAAGGTACTCATAATCAATGTTCCATCAAGTTGGAACAATGTCTTCAAGAGAGATTTTTGAACATTCAGGAGCGGAGTATTTCACCATGTTGTCGAATTTTCCGCTTGGATCTCCTAATGTATCCCAGGTCTCTTCGGGGATAGGAGGAACTTCTTCTGATGAACCATGACTTCTGGTGGTGAAGCTGTTAGTAACTTCGTCACTGCTTTGGATTTTGTTGTACTGTCAACCAACATGTCAATATGTGGTAGAGGAAAGTCATCCTTAGGGCTAGCTTTGTTAAAATCTTTGTAGTCGAGCACATGCGGACTTTTCCGTCTTTCTTAGGAACGGGAACAATGTCAGCTAACCACTGAGGGTATTCTCAAGTGACGAGGAAACCAACGTTGATTTGCTTTTGAACTTCCTCTTTGATTTTCATGGCCATCTCCGGATGAGTTCTTCTCAATTTTTGCTTGACCGGAGGGCATTCTGGTTTCAATGGCAAGTGATGCTCCACTATACTGGTATCTAACCCTGGCATATCCTTATAAGACCAAGCGAAGACATCCGAGAATTCTTTGAGCAGTTGTATCAAACTCTCTATGATCTCTGAACTGAGCGAAGCTCCAATCTTAACCTCTTTGTTGTTTCCATCGGAACCAAGGTTAATGATCTCTAGAGGCTCATTGTGTGGCTGAATGGCCTCTTCCCTTTGTTGAAGTAACCGAGAAATTTCCTTTTATATTTCTTCGTCTTCTTCTTCCTCTGCCTCGAATACAGGAAACCCAAAGGTTGGAGAAGTCATACGATCGCACGTTTCAACGTGGTGTTTTATGATTAATCTGCATATGTGTGATAATTTTTATTTAGACAATGAGGGAAGACTCGGTGTATGCAGTTAATAGAATGTTTTGATGTTTTTTAAGGGTGTTTTTTAGGATTACCAATTTCTGAAAAAAGAAAAGGGAAAAACTAACGAAGGAACAAAAAGACATCTTTATTTATCAACAATCACTTCTTGAAACTAAGACCCTATAAAACAAAACTCTATTGCTTTGGGCGAAGCAAAGAGGGACATTTTTCCTAATAAATAGTAAAATGGAAAGCCCTATGAAACATCTCTTCACCATGGGCTATGGTGAGAGGACAAAATAACGGTGAAATTTCCTACTTAGGAGTGCGAATAACAGTCGAAACTTCAACAGCCATCCAACAATGGCAAACCCCATTGTGCACTATGTAATCTGGCACCTTAGGCATGAGTTGGCCTGTGGTAGGTCTTGATTTACCAACCACTGTCTTTGTAACACTCAGACGATCTTCTTCTGCTTCAGCATACTGAGCGGTGTGAGCATACCCATTTCCAAGTGGAGTATGTCGGACTTTCTTTTGAGGAAATTTCCAATCTTCTGAATGGAGAGACTCGTTGTCGGAGACACTTTTCGAGATCATCCTCTTCTGCATTTTGGTCTTGCTTTTCTCCCAAGATGGCATTGACTAGGTATGTAAACTCTAAATCCGTAGCCTCGTAAGGTGACTTGGGGATATAATCCTCAATGATGACTTCACCAGATGCTGATGATGAATATAAAGGTTTGTATACCTCTATTGGCTGAGTAAGGTACTCATAATCAATGTTCCATCAAGTTGGAACAATGTCTTCAAGAGAGATTTTTGAACATTCAGGAGCGGAGTATTTCACCATGTTGTCGAATTTTCCGCTTGGATCTCCTAATGTATCCCAGGTCTCTTCGGGGATAGGAGGAACTTCTTCTGATGAACCATGACTTCTGGTGGTGAAGCTGTTAGTAACTTCGTCACTGCTTTGGATTTTGTTGTACTGTCAACCAACATGTCAATATGTGGTAGAGGAAAGTCATCCTTAGGGCTAGCTTTGTTAAAATCTTTGTAGTCGAGCACATGCGGACTTTTCCGTCTTTCTTAGGAACGGGAACAATGTCAGCTAACCACTGAGGGTATTCTCAAGTGACGAGGAAACCAACGTTGATTTGCTTTTGAACTTCCTCTTTGATTTTCATGGCCATCTCCGGATGAGTTCTTCTCAATTTTTGCTTGACCGGAGGGCATTCTGGTTTCAATGGCAAGTGATGCTCCACTATACTGGTATCTAACCCTGGCATATCCTTATAAGACCAAGCGAAGACATCCGAGAATTCTTTGAGCAGTTGTATCAAACTCTCTATGATCTCTGAACTGAGCGAAGCTCCAATCTTAACCTCTTTGTTGTTTCCATCGGAACCAAGGTTAATGATCTCTAGAGGCTCATTGTATGGCTGAATGGCCTCTTCCCTTTGTTGAAGTAACCGAGAAATTTCCTTTTATATTTCTTCGTCTTCTTCTTCCTCTGCCTCGAATACAGGAAACCCAAAGCTTGGAGAAGTCATACGATCGCACGTTTCAACGTGGTGTTTTATGATTAATCTGCATATGTGTGATAATTTTTATTTAGACAATGAGGGAAGACTCGGTGTATGCAGTTAATAGAATGTTTTGATGTTTTTTAAGGGTGTTTTTTAGGATTACCAATTTCTGAAAAAAGAAAAGGGAAAAACTAACGAAGGAACAAAAAGACATCTTTATTTATCAACAGTCACTTCTTGAAACTAAGACCCTATAAAACAAAACTCTATTGCTTTGGGCGAAGCAAAGAGGGACATTTTTCCTAATAAATAGTAAAATGCAAAGCCCTATGAAACATCTCTTCACCATGGGCTATGGTGAGAGGACAAAATAACGGTGAAATTTCCTACTTAGGAGTGCGAATAACAGTCGAAACTTCAACAGCCATCCAATAATGGCAAACCCCATTGTGCACTATGTAATCTGGCACCTTAGGCATGAGTTGGCCTGTGGTAGGTCTTGATTTACCAACCACTGTCTTTGTAACACTCAGACGATCTTCTTCTGCTTCAGCATACTGAGCGGTGTGAGCATACCCATTTCCAAGTGGAGTATGTCGGACTTTCTTTTGAGGAAATTTCCAATCTTCTGAATGGAGAGACTCGTTGTCGGAGACACTTTTCGAGATCATCCTCTTCTGCATTTTGGTCTTGCTTTTCTCCCAAGATGGCATTGACTAGGTATGTAAACTCTAAATCCGTAGCCTC